>NW_010273818.1:18238-32244 GCF_000690775.1 Eurypyga helias
GAGGTGATCCTTCACCCACAAGGAGACGGCCAGGTTAGTCGCCTTGGAACTGGGCCAGCGTGCTTTACAGAGCTATCCTGTTTCAGTGGAATATTTAACCGTGCTACAGCTTTCTACCAAAGCATTAAAATCGCCCTGCCGACTGCTTAAGGTGGTTTGTGAGGGCTGATCGTAAAATTATCATCTTCTTTCCAACGTGCTGGAAATTTCCATGAGTCAGGGAAGAGGGGTTCCTACTGCACTCGGGCAGCAAGTGCCTAAAGAACTTCAGGACAAATGAAACCCAAATGACCGTCCAATCCACCTCCTGAGTAATTCAGTACAGAAAACTCACACAGTAATTCCTGCACCCACTCCAGTATAAATATCCAATGAAAATGCCAGCTGACATTGGTTATTTACATGCTGACCTGAGATTTCATCCAAACTCTGTTCTCAGCCTCTTTGCTAAGTTCTACTGACCTTTTCCACAGGCTCCTGGTGTGATTCCTACTGAGCTCCACTGACTCTCTTCAATTTCATTCCCTTTCCGTGATGGTATGAATGTACCGCCTTATACAACTTAACCACATATGTCAAAATACCCATTTCTAGCATGTTCTGCCAAAACCAAAGGCGAGTGAAAGCAGCTGGCCCCCGACTGCATTTTGCCAAAGGACTAGCTGTTCATCATACGCCCTCTGTGTGCCTCTGACCCCAGTAACTCACAGAGCTCTAGGTCGTACAGAGCTAGGAGAGCGTGAGACCTCAGATCTGGTACCCTGAAACACTACAGTTTATATACTACACACTGGTTTATGGGAAAAATTCCTAACATGGTGTCTCCTGGGATAGAGATGAGGACTCTGCGTGCCTGTGACTTCCCAGGCTCCACAAACAGCCCAGTGCTGTCCATTCTCAATTACTCTTTTAATGTCTTTTCTGCGTGCTAATACAAAACCACAGAACTGCTGAGGTTGGAAGGCGTCTCTGGAAATCATCTAGTAGGAATCCCTGCTCAGAGAGGGGTCCCTGTCACCCAGAGCAGGTTGCACAGGGCCATGTCCAGTCAGGTGTTGAATACCTCCAAGGACAGAGACTCCACAACTTCTTTGGGCAACCTGTTCCAATGTCTAACCACCTTTACAGTAAATTAAAGTTTTTCGTGTATTTAAATTGAATTTTCTGCGACTTGTTTTGTGCCCACTGCCTCCCTAGATGCCACTGAGAGAGCCTGTCTCGTTACTCCCTCCCACCAGGTATTTATACACATGGATAAGATCTCCCTGAGCCTCCTCTTCTCCTCTCCTTGTATGCTCCAGTCCTGTAATCATCCTCCTGGCCCTTGGCAGGACTGACTCCCGCATGTCCATGTCTCCTATCTGGGAAGCCCAGAACTGGACAGGGCACTACAGATGTCTCAGGTGGGCTAAGCAGCGTGGAAGGATCATCTCCTTCAACCTGACCTAATGCAGCCCAGGAGGCTGCTGGTCTTTGCTGCAAGGCCAAACACTGCTGGCTCATGTCCAACTTGCTGTCCACCAGGATCCCAAGGTCCTTGCCTGCAAAGCTGCCTGTACAGGGGCATGAGGTTATTCTTCTGCTCCCTAAGACTGTCCCCCATGGGACTGTGTGAAGCAGGTCCCTGAACATGACAAAGCCTGCTCTCCTGAAGTCCAGGGCTGTTATTTGCCTTGTTCCAAGTTAACTCCAGCCTGTTCACCACACGAGGCTAAAATAATTTGTGAAAGTAGTTTTAAACCAGCCAGTCATCTAAATAAATACATCAATAACTCTGAAGCCCAAAAGTTTACAACTTCACTGCTTTTGCAAAATCTGCTTGTAAGTATGTTGGAAGGAGAAGTCCCAAGGGAAGTTGCTGGGATTTGAGCCAAGCCACACATGTGCCTTTTTAGAGCCCAACCTAAAATTGCAATACAATTAACTACTACGGAGTTTGCAAAATCACTGTGAGCCTTCCTCTGCCTTTCTGTGCTCTCCACTTCCCCAGTAGAAATTCATCTTAGCTGCAGAGAGTTTCAAGTCTGTGATCAAAACTCTTTGTGATCCTGAAAAATGAGAATGGAGGGACAAAAGAGAAGAGATTGAATGCTAGAAGAAACAATGAGAGGTCTTGTAAGCTAAGCTCATGTCCCTACTATATTAATAAGATACTGCTTTTTTCATTCAAATAAAGCAACCACAGAATAATACGCAGGCTACCACATCAGCATTTCACAGGATTTTGAAAACTTGGAGCAGAACCTAAATCCTGTTTGCTGCAGGATGTTAGGCCTTTGTCCATCATATTTTATAATACACGTAACTGCCACTGTTAGACACGCTCTTCTACTTGGAGAATTGATGCCAAAATGATGCAATGGGATTGTCAGCAGACTATTGTCTGGGAGCTTATCCATCCAAAAAAAGTCCTGCTGTGATGCAATATGCCAACAGTTAACTGGCAAACAAACTAAATTGCTCACCTCTGCCAGGTTCATCGCTTTGCTGCTCTGCCCTGGGTCTCAGAAACAGTTAAGCCAGGAGGAAAACCTGGCGCAAAGCATGAAACAGAGACAGCACCAGTTCAGAATGACCCAACACGGCCCTCCTACGCCTTTCAGTCTTGTAGCTGACAGCGAGACACACACCTCATACATCACACACCTGATTTTTACCTGCTTTTAAGGATCTGGGCTACTTGACTGAATTTTGTCATGCCTTTTTTTGCAATACTGACTGAAATATTAAGTGTTTTTTCAGAGCTGGTTTTGACATTTCATCACTGTGAAGACACAGCTTTCACCCTCTCTGAAAAGCAGCTGTGTTGATGTTTGAAAAGTCAGTAATCCTAACGGCAGCACTGATGAATTAACAGGACAAAAACCATGAAGAGTAAATATGGAATGAGTACAAGCCATTACTGCCCCGGTGCCAACAGGGACAGATTAGCCCATGAATACAACTGCATTCACACAGTTGGTGAAATTCGGGCATGCCCTGGACACTGGCCTGCTCTCCTTGACTGTTTTTTCAATCATCATTTGATGGTGAGAATAACACAAATCTATTTGCTTCCCAGGAGTACTGGGCGGCTCGATTATCTCACTTTCTAAACCACCAAAAATGACAAGGATGGAGAGTGTGGTTCGCAGGGTCTGCACATTCGGGCTCCCATGGACTTGTTACAGAAATGCTGCTGGTCCTATTGGATAAATCAGGCCCCTGGGCACTCTGGTCCTCATTAGAAATAAGAAAAAATGCTTTCTAGTGAAAGAAAAAAAGAATTATCATCTAGGAATCTCTGCATATCTCCAGCTCAGAAGCTGGCAAAGTAAGCCTCGCTGGATTTAACCTCAAATGCTTATAACTTTGCATAATTGGGAAATGTCAGGGTAACATTTTTTATGCATCTTTGCCTATGATCAAAAGCATGATTGTCACACAGATGAGACACAGAGCATGTCCCAGACCCTTGGTGCAATCTGGTTGCTAAAGCATTTGGCTGCTGTAAGCAACCCTCGTGGAGGATGTCCTTTACGAACATCTCTAATTATTTTGGGCCATCTCAAATGAAAGATGACTTTAATTAGCAACTTAGACCTGCTGCAGACTGTTTAAAGAAAATTACAAAAAACTATGTAGAGCATGCATAATTTACCATCAAACTTCATAGAAATTTTTAGGATGCCCCTAACCTTGAGCCCCATAGCTAACCCTAGAAACTCCTACAGGTCTTCTTCACGAAACCTGAGTTCAGTTACGCTGGCAACGCGGTGGGGTCTCTGTACAGGTAAGCTCACACCCAGCGACAGCTCAAAAGACAGGAAGGACACCCCAGGCATAACACTATCTCAAAATTACTAGCAAAAAGGAAAACACACAGAAGCGCATACAAAAATCATGGGTTTTTTCTATCAACTCCACAATAGCAAGATGACTGTCCAGTTTCTGCCATCCCTTCTCAGTTGGCTTCCCCATGCTCTTTATTTCATTCCCCCCTCCCTGGCATTCCCTTGCCCTCTCAGACTCTTCCAGCCTCTGACAGTTTTGGGGGAGCACCCAGACCTTCCCATCTCCCAGTGACCCTCCTGAGACTCCTCCTTCAAGTTCTCTGTGTTTCCTGGTGAGCTCTGTCCCCTCTTCCATCGGCTGCCTCTAAGTCCTGCCCCAGTCTTACAGCACGGGAAAGAAAGACAAGCCGATGTCATTAATAAATGATAGCTAGTCCCTCTCTCCCTTTCATCTCCTCTTCCCTGGCCGTAAGCAATCTGCCTGCTGCTGAGGCAATGTGCGAGCACTGGCCGCGGCCAGGCTGTGGTGCGGCCACGTCACCATCCCAGGATGTTGGTGAGCATATTGCTCCACTCCATCACCCTGGACTTCGTGCTGGCACCTGGGGTGGAGATGATGATCTGATGGGTCCAGCTTGAGGGGCAACAAGGTCTCCCACCCAGCCCAGCAGCCCCTGGGGGACACCTCCACCGAGGGGACTTCCCCAGCAGCCTCCCACGCCATCGTCAGAGCTCGAGGCACCACCGCATTTCATTTGGAAGCCACAGACAGCTCGTGCCTCCGACACAGCCCCCGAGAAATCAGCTGCCGCTCCCCAGTCCTTCCCTGCTCAGCACCCACGGCTCTTCTCACGAAAACCCATTAGATTTTGTGACTCATCCTTCACCTCAGGGTAAAGCTAAGAAAACAAGCAATGATGAGACAGAGAAAAGAATAATTGTCATATGAGAAAAATTTATAAGCTTTTCTTCCCGCCCAGGACTTCCCCATTTCAGACATGAGAAAAGTACCAATTAAATCACTGCAGCTGACACCCCATGGCCCTGCTGACTCCTGACCTGCTACAAGGGCCAGAGAGGAGCCTTAGTGCTCATGTCCTTAGAGTGTAGGGTCACATTCCTTACAGCCAAGGAAGTCCTTTCCTCTCCCCAGGCTGACAAGACGTAGCACTGAACTCGAACCGATTGGTGGGAGCAGGATTTGGGGAGACCCCAGTATGTGTGAACCTGGGACAGAAGATTAAATCCTTAGGGAAATCCCAACTGCTTCAACCCCACGAGCCAGGTGGGAGCCGCAGCAGAGCATGCTTGCGCCCAATGCGCAGGCTTTAATCGGGACCCATGCAACACCAAAATGCAACTACAGACAAAGAGGTGACATAGGACAGCATCTCAGTATCCTGTATTTTCCCTCTTCCAGTAGTTCGCTCCAGTTTGCTCAGTTTTTAAATCAAAAGGATGTTTTCTAACCGATGGTGCTGCAAACCACAAGCTGAAAAAACATGCCAGGTTATTTTTTGCTCTTTAAAAAAAAACTCCTGCCCACCAGGGATCTTGCCCAATGGTCAAAACTGCCCAGCTGCTCATCTGTGTGTGCACAGCTGTATACGATCTGTACGGAGCTGTACAGCTATAGGAGCGGAAGGAACACAGCAAAACCAAGCTGCCACAACCGGCAACATTAAAAAGGTTCTTTTTACCACTCATCTTCCCAGTAATTAAGATACCTTTCTCCCAGTTTTCTGGGCGATTGAACCACCCTGGAAGAGCCAACCCCAACCTATTTTCAACCCGTGGTTTTGTTTACTCAGAGAGGGCCAATTTTTAATTCACTTTGTACAAAACAGTCCTGGATTATAAAAGAGCTAGACTTAGTCAAATCAGGAGGAGCGGAAAAAAAAGCAGCGTCCATGTAATGGACTGTTGCTAAACAATTTCAAATACATGTGAGGAGATTCTGATCAGCTCCTGGAAGTTCCACAAGCAAACACACCAAGTGAAATAAATATGATAGATTATTTATTACAATTTCTTCACTCAACTCTTAAGAGCTACTGCCAGAAACACAGTTCCTGTGCATGGAACAGAAACCGCAGAGGCCCGCCTAAGGCTACTCAGCACGCAGATGTGGTCCAAACTTACTGAATGCTGCTGGTTTCAATTAGGGACCAGAGCTGGTGGTTTAACTCCATTTTACAGAATAAAGGTCTCCCTGAAAAGGCACAGCATATGCACAGTACCTCCCTGTACAGGAAATAAAAGCCTTATGTAGGAATTTAGTAATTACCAGATCAGACCATTGGTTCATCCCATCAGATAATCTACCTTTGACCAGTGGCCAACATCTCATGTTTAAAAGGCAGAAGAAAATAACCTTCAAAAATACCTTTAGCTGTATTACTTTACAGAGAAGAAAAATGTCCTCATGACCTATGCAAACAGTCAGCTTATGCCCTGCAGCACAAACTGTGATTACTCTTCTCTTACCACGCGTAGTTGCAAGTGTTATTATTAGTCATAAAATTATCCAACCCTTGAAAAAAAACAAAATCCAGCCACACCACTTGCATCATTGGTTCCTACAGCCCTGCATTAACTATGCCGAAATTATCAGGCATATACACGATAGACTTATTTTACAAATAACGCTTTTTAATTTAATGGCATAACTCCCTCATGCTACAGGGCAGAAGGAAACCAAGAAACTAATTTCATTTCTAGAGCTACTTTGAATTCTGATATAGGATTAGCTTTAACCCCTCTCTTTTCATGGAAACAAAAACCAGGTAGGCAGGTGGATGGATGATAGACAGACATCTTAAAGTGAAATCCTGGTCCAAGTAAATCTTGTCTGCCTCAGCTACCTTTGCTGTTGCTCCCCCTTGGTCCTTCTCAGGCCTGACGATACCTGAGCGCTGAAACACACAGAGCTAGCTGCTCTGCCCCTGATGGAGATGTCTGGGTTCGAGGGAACATCAGACCTCAGTTGTGCCTGTTTATGTTCTCTTCCGTTTTAAAACAAAGCTACCCTGGACCATGTTGGCTTCAACCCAATGGGAGCCCTTCCCCCATGCTTCCTGTGGCTTCCATCCAGCCCTTGGCCCTCACTCCACTTCTGTTTTGATTAGCTGCAGCGAGCGAGGCGGACAGCTTTGTTGCTTGGCCAATTTTCACCATGCAGCCCAGCGAGTCACTCTGGGGTCGCTCACCCTCCTGAGCAGCCCCTGCGTGACAATTTTTGAAAGAGCTCTGCTTGGATTTTTCAGTTTCAGATGAACCGTGTCTGGTTCCACAGTGGCCTTTCCATCCAATTCCAGTAACTCAGAGGGGTCCAGTTACGCAGATGAAGGATGTATTTCTTTGGCCATATTAAATCTCATACTAGCTTGACCTTAATTAGCTCCTTATGGCCTGGTTTTCATCTCAGAAATGCTGTGATGAATCTGGAGTAAGCCCCCTGAGGAGCAGAGTTTTGAGAACAGGGTTTGGGCCCTGAGGTGAAGTTCTGACCTTCTTTATGCTCCTGCAAGGGCTGATGAGTAAACGGCCCTAAGAGCAGCTCTGGGCAAAACCAGACTTGCAGGGCCCAGCTTTCAACCCAGGTGCCCCCAAACCAGCAAGTTCCTCCATGGCATGCAGAGCACTTCTTGCAGTCAGGCCCTTGCTGTGGCACGCCATGCTCCCATTCTGTAGCAACTCTTGGAGATGAGACCGGCTTGGCTAAAGACCATCCCTGGGGAAAGGTGGCATTTCAGCCCAGCTTGACAGCCCTGTGAGGGACAAGAGGGTACAGGGTGTCTCGCTGTGGAGCGGCTGATGCTGTGTGCAGCCAAGGGGTGTTCCTCCTGGGTTCAGTTTAGTGCTATCACAGAGATGAGGATCTCAACGCAGATTCACCTGCTGCAGTCAGAGCCGTGCTTGGCCGCACAGGACCCTTGAGCAGCTCCCTGCGCTCTCCTGTCCTTGAAGCGCACGACGCTGCCAGATGCTGCTGCACCGTGGATGCCTTCCTGCCACCCCAGTGCTGTTTTCATACAGACACCCAAAGAGCGTAGGCTGCTCGACTGCGATCACATCCTCGTGCATCACGAATAGCCCGCCTGAGGTACGGGCCTGCTGAAGGGCTGGAAACTACATGAGGTTCTTGGAAGCAACCGATGGCATTTTGGCCACTCGTATAGGAAATACACTTGTACAAACATGCTTACAGACACTTCCTCACCAGCTCCCCATCCTAAAAGGGGTGCCAAGGGTTAGTTCATCCACCGCATGGACGGGGCTGACCTGCTGCCTCTGACTATCCCGACCCAGCTGCCCCAGTCCTAGTCTTTTCCATTACCCGCTAATCCTGACTGCTCTGCGGTTCTGTCCTCGGATGCTTATCTGTAACCCTAATCCTAGCTCATGCTCTAGCTATTTCCCACTGATCCCTGGCCTGCCTGTGCCTAGCTTCCTCTGCAACCCTTCCAGGAGACACAGTCCAAGCACGGCAGCCTTCTCCTCTGTGACTTCCCTACCAACACTGCGACCAATTGCACTTGTTTCAGACCTGTATCACCCTATAGCCTTTTCCCCCAAACCACACAACTCCAACAGCGTCAGACTGAAGGTCTCATTTGAAGTAAGCCGCACTGAAATGCTCCTACTAGGCCTTCACGGTGGACAGGAATTCTTTTTGCAGGTTGGATGGTCTGCGCTAGCAGCAGCCAAACATACCCCGGGGGGAAGGAAAGAGCTCCACTTCGTTTCACAGCCACCTCCCCTTCACACAAGGCACTGAAGAATCAGCTGCAGGACACTGCATCTTGCTCTACTTGAGGTCAATAGGATTTTTTGCTATGGATCTCCAGAGGAAAACTATCTGGCTGAAGAATATGCATAGGTGCCTGGAAAGGCATAAATATTATGGTTGATGCTGGCACCCAGTCCAGCTGTAACCCTTTCTCATACCACAGTTCAGCCTCTATCTATACTGAGTCCCTGATTACCCAGTTCCTTTCTCCACTGTTACCATATCCCCAAGTAAAGCACTCAGGATTGTCACCTGAGTCCCTGAAGACCTTTGCCCAGTGGTGCTGTGTCACGGGGAATTATTTGTGGAGGACGTGGCCAGGTACCTCAGAGCTACTGCTCCTTACTGGCACTGGCAGCCCACAGCCACACGGGAAGGTTCCTAGGAGCCACCCCCAAAGCAAAAAAGCCCAGATGACCCGATAGTGCTAGCACCTTCCCTCAGACTGAGTAGATGGATAAAAACAGCCATGTGCATAAGGCCAAGAGGAAGTATCCTACATTGTGACAATGCCCATGGCGTTGTTATTTGTGACAGGAGTAGCTCGACTACATGTGCAATTGGCCGGGGAGCCAGCTCCATCCAAGACGAGTTGGGTGGGAACAGTGGCAGACTGAACTGGGGACTGAGTAAGAGCAGGTGACAGTGGTCTTGTGGGAACAAGGTCTGCCATTCACTTGCACTTCTCCCTGGGTCATTAGGAGATGTAGGTAGGTCCCCAGAGACCAGCAGCAACCCACCCTGAGCCTGGGGTCTGGATTCATCCCCCTAATTTCCCCATTTCCACTCATCCTCAGCCAGCATCACCCACTGGCTGAGGGTTCCCTTGGGCATGACCTCTCGGCAGCACCTCCAGCACCACAATGAAAGGCAGAAGCCTTTCGACATCGTGCATTTTGACAGTCATAAGCATCCCTGCTTATTTCTATCCTCAATTCCTAAAGCTAAATTTCTTGGGCAAGGCAGAGAGTTGAGAGATGGCAGAAGCAGTCCGTGTGACATGCTGCTCCTGGGAGCCAGCGCAGCCTTACCCAGCAAGCAGAGAGGCAGCATGCAATAACTGGCACTGACTGCCTGTGCAGACCTTCACATCAAAGCCTTCCTGTGGGAGAGCTACAGAGTCGGGCACTGATGGGCTGTGCCAGGACAGGAAGTCTGGCAAATATGGCCACAAAGCACACGAGCCATCAAGGAGAGCCCCTGCACCAGTTCCCTTCACAGGTGGACGACGCAGACCCGGCCCACTCACCTGCATCAGTAGGACACAATTCAGCTGTGAAGTTTTGTATAGGAAAATGGGGAGAGAATTTGTACAGGGTTGAAATTTCAAGATTCCTACAGATCCTGCAGTGACTGGGCAACTAGTAAGAATACCTGTTGTCTTGGCTAATGGGAACACAAACAAGACTTTCAGAAATTAAGAATGATTTCTCAGAATTTTATACTTTTTCTTTTCAGCAACAACAATCTTTTTATCATAGTGACCTACAAGTTACAACCCTTTGCTCCAAGATCTCTGCCTGCTGAGATACAGAAATCTCTGTGTTTTCTTTATGAAGGCGACCAACAACTTCAGGTACAGAATCATAACATAGTTTGGGTCGGAAGGGACCTTTAAAGGTCATCTGCAATACTTGAATACCTGCCAGCATTTGAGAACTAAAGAAATACCTGGGGGGAGAAACAGGAAGATCCTGCAGCTTTGATTAAGGAAAATGAGATTAAGAAAGCCTTTCTGAAACAACTGAGGAACAGGATACTAAAGAACATGGGTACACTCCCTGATTAACTACAGGCTTGAAGCATAGACGTGTCTCCAGGTACAGTTCTCATCTGCAGAGGTGTAGAACACCCCAAGGTGGGCAGAGCAAGGAATGCTGCAGGCCAAGGTGAGGAAAAGCCATGTGAAAGCCCTGAGTGAGCTGCACTGAGTAGCTGGGGAGAGGGGGCACAAAAAAAAATGGCAAATGACTGTACACTGCCAATATGTTGGTTGCATTCAGCTGTGCTCTGTGTAGGGGCAAAAGGCTCCCTACCTCTACCAGCTCTGCTGAGATAGCTCTCTGCAGCTGAAACACACGTCCTGGTGCAAACAGGCACACGCCTTGGTAGCCACATGGTGGGAAAGGGCAGGACTAGACAGCGGAGGAGGCGAGAGGACCGATGGTCTGCATGCAGATGCACTGGCAGAGTAGCGCTGCAGGAGGCTGCGCTTCCCGGACGCAGTGCACAGTCCCAGCTGGTGAAGAGCCAGTGTGGGAAGGTGTCAGAATTTGAAATGGAAATGCATGGTTGCAACCCTAGAAGGGAAACTTGCAGGTGTTATGGCCATGTCATGTCTTATTTATTCCAGGACTCGACCTACCACATTTGTAAACATTGCTCTCCACCTTAAAGGAAACCAGAAGGGAAAAACAGTGTAATATATAGCAAGCTGTGCAGTCCCAGGAGCTTGGCAGGAGAGAGCAAGGCTTTCAAGGTCATGAAAACATGCAGGGGAACACTATGAAAGAGCACGATGTAGGCGAGGGCAGCAACGTGCAGGTACTCGCATGCCGGGGTGGACAGGTATGTATGAAGAGGAGTGACTACGTGGGGAGCACATCTGCATGCCCAGAGAGCACAGACGGAGGCTTGCAGCTGTGAGATGAGGCAGGTGGACAGACTCAGAGGTGAACGGATGGAGCCTTTCAGCAAGAAGAAAGCCACTTTGCAAGAGTGATGCAGGGCTTTGGGTGCGCCTCCATCCCAGCGCGGGTGGGGAGGGCAGGCAGTGAGGAAAACTGGGGCGGCAGCATACAGGAGTGAGTACGTGTTGCAGGTATTGGCACACCCATTACCTGGGTGCTGCCGCCTTCCCCTGGGCTGGGAGCAGGGACAGAAATTGCAGCACACGTCAGTGATAATAATAATAATCTGTGATAATAATTCCTTGGGACACTTATACATGGGAGACAGCAGCACCTATTAGACAAGTCTTATTTACTGAAATCTCTCGCCTCTGGCACTTCCACTGCATGAGTGTCCTACACAGAGAAGATCCTTGGCTATCACCATGCATGTGGGAAGACAACAAGAGAGACCATATGTTGATAAGGGACCAACAGTAGAGAGAAATCTCAGTTAACAGTGCCTGAAACCGCTTGCTCCTCCAGTTGACAGCAAGTGCATCACTCTGTTTTAAGACAGCATTCAAGTCTGATCTCATGAATTTCAAGTCAGGTCTTAAAATTAACACTCATGTTTAAACATTAGGGTAGGGTGTAATGAAGTGTCCCACACCCTGGCTCTGTACAGAGGAAACCACTGCAGCCTGCAAGGCTTTTATGCAGAACAGTAGTGCTGGCATGGAAGCCGTGCCTCTGGTCTATAAAACAATGCCCTGAGCACAGTCAGCAGGTTGTCTAAGAGCAGCAGCACACTGCTTAGCTGCTGAATGCTTCAGCTTACCTCCAGTTCACACCGTGGCCTCCTCAGGCTCGGGGAGGGAAGCGCTGCAGCCGCATGTTCACTACAGATCAGCCCCGAGCAGGCCACCTCGGGTCCAAGTGCATGTAAAATTCTCTGAGCACTAGCCCAGCTCTCTGCCATGCAGTAGAGCTCCGCATCACGTTCCCTCCCCACCTGAAGCAACACGAAGCGAAGTGCAGGTGCTGCAAATAATCGTTCCTAATGCAGAGCAAACAGGTTTGGTTAGATGTGCTCAGGAAACGTGAGGAGCACAGGTGCCTTCGGCGCACAGGACACTTCAAAGGTGTCCTCTGCCCTGTCCTTGGAGCAGAAGAGCTCTGCTGGAACTGCCGAGTCGGTCAGGGCTGGAACAAGGGCTGTCCTGAGCATGTGGTGCCAGCAGGAGAGGTGGCTTGAATTATCTCCTCAACCTATCACCACCACCTCACTCTTTTTTTTTCCCCCCTTTTACTTGAACATGCCCGCTCTGGGGGACCCCCCCAAGCACTGCCCAGTTTGAGGAGCAGCCCAGTATCCTTCACCCAAGCTGTCCTCTCTCCAGGGCCTCTACCCTCAGCCAAGCACCCTATGACACCCCGCTCTCCTGGAAAAAAAAGCTTTCCAGTAACTGAAGCCTTAAGCTGCCTTCACACCGTATCGCTGCAGGAACAGAGAAATACACCCAGATCTGACACCTCAGGATATGGGGGTCCTGCTCAGCCTGGTAATGAACCATCCTGGGGAAACGGTGGGAAGTCACCCCACTTGAACAGCTCCAGTTTCAGGGTCTGAGACAAGAATTAGAAGCAGATTTCAGACCTGCAGAGCCCATCTTCCCAGAGCTCTGCAGGGCCTTGGGCAGGGATGCTGACAGCATGCTTGGCACAGACAGAGGATCCCAGTGTTGCAGCTGGAGGACAGGCTCTCTGCACAGCCTCAAACAACAAAAGCTGGACATTTTAAGTGGCTGTCTGGTTAAAAATTAGTATTTTTTCCAGTAGTCAACACGAGAACAGAGTTCAGTGAGGGGGAGAGAACATGGAAGAACAATTCCCCCTGCTTCTCAGTAAATTATGATTATTAAGATCAAGGAGGTCCCTCTCATTGTTACCAGCAAGTGCAGGAAAAGCCACTTTTCCATCACAGAGCATTCAGCTGGGAAAATACAAGTCCATCCCCTTGTGAGCCAAAGCGACACAACTGGCTTAAGCCCCCAGCCCCTTCAATGTCAGTGTCCCGCAGGGTTACTCCAGCCCCAGCTCTCGTGTGTCCCCAGTGCCAGCACAACCAGGAGCTGCCAGGAGTGCGGGGTGCCAGCATCAGGAAGAAATCTTGCACTAGCGGACTTGCCAGACTTGTGTGAAGGGAAAAGAGCAGGACGCAGCCACGTTCTCCCTCAGTCTCCCAGTACCTCTGCAGCAGGTGGTACCTTCTTCACCTTGATGGGTTTCAGGTAAACATATCCTTCCCAGCAAAACGCAGTATCCCAAGCGTCTGACATATAGCTCAATGCCTCTTGCAGCTGCAGGAGGCATATTTTCCTCATATATTTTATATTTTGCCTTTCTTTACCCATGCTAAAAATACCTTGATGTCCTTCACACAGGCACTTATTCTGCCTCTGGCAGGGAAAAGGAAAGGGAAGCTGGGGACTCACTTGAAAGTTTTGTTTCCTTTACTTCACTGGCATGAAAACTGCAGGACAGTGCTCATGGGAGGGAGGCACCTGGGCTTGGAGCTGAGATGGGAGCAAGGATGGACGTTGCCAGTACTGCACCCCCTCCAGCGCCTGCAGCTCTCTCCTTCCCGAACGCTTAACATAATGGAGAGGTGGCAGAGGGCTAGCACACATCCTCTGTACACATCACACACGACTGGAGAGGCCACTTTTCACATTAGCTGGTTGAATGCACAAGACACTGCTAGTGCAGCCAGCCTATCTGCTCTTGTTTCTCTGCTGTTTGTAGGAAAAGGGGAATTTCACCTCCCTT
>NW_010273818.1:32283-39748 GCF_000690775.1 Eurypyga helias
TTCTTCCTGCAGTTGGCTCACCTTTCCCCATGAGCAGTGCCCAACAACCCCAGCTGAAAAAAACTCCTGAAATCTCAATGCAAACCTTGTTTATGTTTATGCTGAGCTTTATTAGGCTGTCAGGGGTGCTCGCTTTGCTCCACCACATCCACAACATCCCTCAGACTGCCTCCTCCTGAGCTGCCAGGACCAGTAACGCGCACAGCTCTGCAATCCCCCCTGCAACAGCCACGCTTTGCCCTTGTGCTGCTCTGGCGCATACTGAGCGTCGGTCTGTCCAAAGGCCATGGATGAAAGGCAGAATAGGGTTTAGGGACCAAATCCTCTTCTCTGCTGCATCCTTCCACCCATTTCTTGCCCCAGGCTGTGCAATTCCAGCAAGTGCAATGAATGGGAAAGGTTAGAGGTGAGATCTGTATTCCGGGGCCCAGACAAGTTCCTGCCACTGCACTACACAACCTAGCAAAGTTGGTTCTCAAAAGACGGGGTAGCGGCATGCCTGGGGCAGCCAAACCAGCAGGACGGTACCAGCAGGGCAGGCTGGGTCCAGCAGAATAGTCACTAATGAAACAACATGCTGCCCCCAGGCACTGAAGTCATTCAGAGCTTAGTTAATGCTTTTCCATTCACAGACATTAAGTATTTTAAAAGGAAAAATAACAATTATCACTGACATCTGTGCTGTAGAGCCCAACTGGGGCATGGGCTGCTGAAGCAGCTCCTTCTGAAGCCTCAGCTGCCCAGCAGCAGACAGGGATGGCATGCATCCTCATTCCCCCAAATTAGTGCTGCAACCACCAGCCCACAGCTCCTCCCAGAGCCCACCCTGCTGGGAGACCACTCTCTAATTGAGAGAGGGCAAGTGCTTATTTAGGGTGGGCAGCTACTGAGGGCCAGTGAAATCTTCAGCAGCTTGTTCTGGCATAGTGGGAGCGGCGAATACATACCAATTTTTGTTAGGGCAGCCAAACCCTACATCTGCCCAGAAAAGCCCTCCCTAAATGGGGAGACGCCTGCAGCTCGAAAGACATCCAGGAGCAAGAATTGACCTCCGTGACTGTTTATGTGATACTCAAAGGGAGAGCGAGAAGGAGAGTGCTGAGAATCAGGATTTCCTCCCATGTCCCAAGACCATCCTGGCAATGCCCTACTCGCCCCACTGTTTCAGCATCCCCACCCCTCACAAAACCCCAGAGAAGCAGGCAGGCACGCTGGGCTCTCTGCATGGAGAGATTTAAGACCGTTTTCCTCTCCCCCTCGCCAGGCACGGCTGGGTCAGAAGCAGCGTTTGGCAAGAGAACTGCTCCCTGCTAATTTTAGTCTGCAGCTCTCCACCCAGGCAGCAGCAGCTCAACCACTATGGAAAGCTGGGCAGCACGGAGGTGAGGGCTGGGCTGCCTGCAAACAGACCATGCGGCCACACGCCAACAGCTAAATATAAACCAGTGGTGGGCAGGGGGGAGCCATGCTGGCTTGGGATAAAGCAAATCCTTCCCCTCATCACCCGGAGATGGATCAAGGACAAACTGCAGCTCCCAAGGGGATCTGCTCCTGGACATGGGCAGCACTCGCATGACTCGCTTTCTGCCCAGAGGGATAATTTAGGCTGCAAACCTGCAGTAGGATCCCATGTGTTTTACATGCTTTTGGATAGATCTGGAGCTAGTGCACCTTGCACTCCGGCATATCATGCTGAGCAAGCACCACTTCACAAACTCCACTCGTATGAGAGCCTGGTCTGGCTCCTTCCATCGCGCTGCCTACTACAAAAACGTTGTGCATCCCGAGGGCGGGATGCACTCGCTGCTGAGGATGATGGCTGTAACACTGCAGTCTCTACTGAGGGAGCTGGTGCTTGGGGTGGGAGTTGAGCAGGTCAAATTTTCCCCTGTGCCTCGATGCAAGCTTGCACTGGTTCCAGCAAACAAGGCCGGTCCCTCTGTGTAAGAGAAAAACCCCAACAGGGCATGGAAAAAAAGACAGGAAGGGAGCCCTGCGGATTATGAAAAGAGCAGAGGTAGCATGAACCTCTGCAAATCCAGAGACTTTCTGGATTAAATGCTACCAGACCATGGACCATAAGACTATGCATAAATCTTTTCTCTGATTTTCACTGTAACTAGAGAAAAGGGACTTCACATCCTACATAAGTAAAGAGGGACACATGAAAAATTCCTGACCACGTTAGCAAATCCTTCTCTACAGAAACAACTGGCAAAGTACTTGAGCGTTGCGAGACACCCAGGACAAACCAGGTAGCCACACGCTGCAAATCAAGTGGAGCAGCTGCAGCACTGAGCACAGTGCTCTACACAGGGAAACCAGACGTCTTGGCAGACACCGACTACAGCGAAAACCCACCGTGGTACTAATTTTCAAGGCACCAAACACCCTTATGACACCAAATATGTTCTTAACCATCTCAATAGAGCGGCTTATGTTCTCCACCAGCTTCTGTAATTCTCCCTGCATTTTCCTCCACTCATTTTAAAACTTGGAGTCAGTAATGTACTCTGTGCCCCTCTGACTCCTCTCTGCATCTCCTCTCTTTCTGACCTCTGCACCCAAGACTGTCGATTCCAGCCTCTCTGCTCCACTAAAATCCCAAACATTTGCTTCTGATTTAGTCTTCATTCTTTCCCTCTTACAATTTGTCAGTGGCCACTAGCATTTTCTAATCACTTTGCTCTGACACTCATCTCACTGTGTCCCATTTTTGGCCACTTCTTACATTTATTAAATAATCCCTGTCGTCTTCATTCCCAAATGCTGCCTCTTTTCTACTGCTTGTCTTGTCTTTCACTTCTTCTTCTGCTCCTGCATGAGCCGCAAGGCTTGCTAAAATATTTCTTTCCCCTGTCTGATGTGCCTATGTCAGATACCTAATTCAAATGAAAGAGTTGCAAGAAAAAGATGAAAACCGAAATTACAAAGGATCTCAGTTTGGGAGAAAACCCGACTAATCACACCATTTGGGAAGCACAGGGTTTTGGGACAGAGCGCTCAAGAGAGCGCACTGGAAGACCCAGAGTTAATTGGCAAAGCAATTAAAATTTGCGAAGCAAAGGAAATCGGCTGCATGGCTGGAGCTGATGGAATGCAGACAGCGATCAGACAGTACAGACAAGTGAAATAATACTAGCTAGACAGAGGCAGGGGGACAGTAGTTCAGTGAGGGTGTGCATCTTCCCCTGCCCCACTAGCACACACAAAAGACCCTCTTCCCCACCGCAGTCAGCAGTGCGAGTTGGTGAGATGCACCTGGAAAAGCCTTGCAAGACCTGCACGGAACGGCAGCATGTTCAGAAGAACCACAATTGCGAGCACGACTACAGGGTGGCAGCAGCGCTGGCATCATCAAGGACTCCTTCAGAGGAGCAGCAGGGATGAGGATGAGGGCTCAGCGAAAGGCAGAGGCATTTATTAGCTGCAGACTAGGTGCAGTGAGCAGCACCATGCCAGCGACAGAGAAACTGCCAGTGGATGTGAAGGCACTGGCAGGAAAAGCAAATTAAATTCAGTCTGAACGCAATCTTAGCTCCACTGCTGGGGCAGGTGAACAACACGGACACGTAAATACATATGCTTGGCTACAGCCACTAACTACGGGTGAAAGGAAAACACACATTACCAAGGCTAAAGTCCATCAAACCCTGGTCTCACAACGCATGTCCAATTCCCTGAAGAGGCAAGAGACCAAAACAGCAGAGACAGAATTAGAATACGTCTATCCAAGGATAAATAAGCTCCCAACATAGCACAGCCTGGAGCAGTACAACTGTCCTTCAACTCACACACCTTATACAACTCTTCCTGCCTGAGGAAGCAGCTGCAAAAGAGATGGACCAGGAACAGCCCCAGGAATCGGCTATGGAGCTGGAGCAACCCAGGCACCTGGGCAGAAGGAGGCGATAAAGCAGCCCCCGCCATGCTCCTCCACCCACAAACCTGGCTGCTTAGGCCCTGAAAAGTTAAACACGTCTATAAAGAGGGTTTTGCTCCTGCCTGAGAGGGAAGAGGAGAATGATGGCCGATACCGAACCACTGGTGCTCAAGGTGCTTGCAGCTGGTGGTCTGGTCAGCGCATGGAGGTAAACCAAGCGCCAGCTCGGCAAAACCTTTTTCCACAGACCACCGAGAGGAGAACGATGGCCGATACCAAACCACTGGTGCTCGAGGTGCTCGCAGCTGGTGGTCTGGTCAGCGCGTGGAGGTAAACCAAGCGCCAGCTCGACAAAACCTTTTTCCACAGACCACCGCAGCAATGCGTGCTGGCGAAGATGGCTGCTCTGGGAGCTGGGGGGCCTGTGGCCTGAAAGATGCCCCGCTGTGGGAGCAGGAGGAGAGGATGGCCGATACCAAACCACTGGTGCTCGAGGTGCTCGCAGCTGGTGGTCTGGTCAGCGCGTGGAGGTAAACCAAGCGCCAGCTCGACAAAACCTTTTTCCACAGACCACCGCAGCAATGCGTGCTGGCGAAGATGGCTGCTCTGGGAGCTGGGGGGCCTGTGGCCTGAAAGATGCCCCGCTGTGGGAGCAGGAGGAGAGTCGGGGGCCTAACGGCCCCCTTCCTGAGGATCACTCCCCTGCACCATTCTGCTGCCCCTTGGGCACCGGGACTGCCCTTCACCTCCCCTCGCTGCTCTAGGCTCCAGCCCCCTCCTCATCCCATGCCTGGGGTCCCCTGGATGAGATGATGGCCACAGAGTTCCAGGAGGGCCAGGGGTCCTCACTGACCCCCCACACTCAAGAGTGGCTGTGAGGGTGGGCAAAGCATCCAGACATCCCGCCAGTGGGAAAGGGAGGCGCAGCCGGCCTGCACAAGGTCTGCCAGCACTCCATGAAGTCATTGTTGACCACTGAGTGTTGCACAGGGCCTTCTTTCCCGTCCCCCGGCCCTGCCCCTGGAACATGGAAAGATGCTATGTCCTCTGCATGGAGCCCCAAGAGAGAGGGCAGGACAGAGCCTGGTGTCCCTCAGGCCACTGTGCCGGCACAACACAAGGAGTCTGTTGGAGGCTACCGAGGGATGTCCAAGGGGCCTGGAGGCAGCAGGGTTTCCTTCCACTCCAAAGTTCACCCTTGATTTATTCTCAATTTTTAAGGACAAACCTTCTCACTGCTTCCCTTCCTCCAATAAGAAAAGAGACACATATGACCTGGGAGAGACTTTAATAACGCGTTCCTTCTTGACACCCTGTCTTGGTGTTATTTTGACTAAGTAGATGCAACTACTCCCTCCCATTGGTATGAGAGTACAGACTATGGTTCATAATTGCTGTTCACAACATTTCCTCTGAAATAGGCATGCACTGGCATTTTTAAGACATACCAATTGCAAAATAAGACTCATCTTTACTCCTTACTTTCAAGGTACACTTCTAGAAATTCTAGTTCAGTCAGGTTTGATGGGAAAAGTTGTTACTGGCAGACTGTTGGTTTATCTTCCATTTTTGATTGAAAACAAATAAACCCCTCCCAGCTGGCCTGCTTACAACAAAACATGGACTGCGGTAGCTAATGCTGAGCGAGCGGCCGCAGCAGGTAATTGATGCTCTTAGTATGGGGTGGTCTGGACAGGATATTCTCAGCCCATTATGTATTTTGTTCTGCAGCTTAGATGGGGTTAATAGCACCCAGACATGACTACTGCAATTTTACAGAAAATAACATTACCAAATATAAATAAAACTAATTTAGGAAGTGAAGTATTTACGAGAAGGGCTGGAGATATCTTAACTAGGCTCAAATGAACAGCATCACTGAGGAAGCTGTTGGAGTTGCCAACACCAAATACACGCGCCAAGTCAAACAGCCCACGCTAATGACATGGAAATAAGTGGCCTCTTGAAGCAAGGCAGAAACTGATTTATTTAGAATGGCAGGAAAAAATACACGTCATTAATGCAGATTATGCTCACCTCAGGAGAGCTCTACTAGGCAATTCTGCAGCCTAACAGGTGATGATGCAGACCAAATATTTTTATAGGTAAATGGGATATAACAGCATCTGACAAACATACTGCTGTTTAGTGTGCATGAATTTAAACAATTCCAGTGAAACATGGGCTTCCATATAAGCCTGCTAGTTCCTAATACTTACAGGCCAGAAGGCTAGTGGAAAAGAAAGCTAAAAGGAAGAAATGTCCCTGTTATGGAAGGCCCCATAGTCAAGTCGCTCATCTGAGTTCAGTGCTTTTACATTACCGAGTAGCACTGGCTGTCAATTGCTCATATCTGGCTCAACCGGAGGGGGAAAAAAAAAACAAACAACAAAAAAAACCAGCCCAAGAATATTTAGAATGTCTGAATTCAACATCAGTCACCAAGATGGAAACTAGGAAGTAAGAAAACCCCCATGGATGATGCAAAGGCCTGGGACTTACCGTTTGCATCTCTGATGGAAAACAGTGACACAGAAAAGCAAGAACAGCACAAGATGCAATACTTTTGCCACATAAGGGTATCAGATACACCTACAATGTAAAGCAACAGGTGACAGCTTGTCCAGCTTCTGAAAACAAGGGGGATGACCTCTTTTCCCTTAAAAAAAAAAAAACAAAAAACAAACCTCAGTTAGGAAATAGTCACAGAATGCTGAAATAACTAAGCCTTAGGAAATGATAAAATCGGAATTAGTGACCTTTTGGGAGGGGCAGAGATGCTTCAGGGGGATTCACATCCACACAGCAATCTTTTGATTGTCTGAAATGCTCCAACATCTCAAAGACTAATTGCATCTCATCATTCTGTGTAGCTGATTTCAGTTCTTCATTATGCCAACATGAATTGTTCTTCTGAGTTGAGCTTGGAGAAGGCTGATTTACTTAAGAGCAACGTTACCCCAGACCATCTTTGCATCTCAAAGCGTAGGGGATTCTTTCCAGACCGAGAATATCCAAGTCTTTGTGCTTTGGCATGGGAAGGTCTTCTCAGGAAAACAGAAGTACAGAGGAGCTCTAGTCAAGATCCCAATGTGTTTTGGTTTGGCTGATCACACGCACAGGCTATGAATTGCTAACATCCTGCAAAGCATCAGTATCGAAGGACCAGGTTCACATCTGTTTCCACCCAAAGCGTCACATGGATCTTTCTTAAATCTCACACCACATCTAAATAAGACAGCTTATTTCCCTTTCTGGAAAGCCCTTCTCAGCCATTACTGCAAGCCTGGAAAAAAGGCAATTGAATGGGGAAATGACTGGAAAAGGGAACATCAATGAACAGCAAGAACAAATAGGGAAGGGAAACTCAAATGACGGCGACATACGTAACTTCATCAATTCTTGATGCTGTCGTTGTAAGCCCTGGTGAAAGAACCCCATCATCACTCCGTTCCCCACTGCCACGACCTACAAGGCAACCTCTGGCTGCAGGGAAACATCCTGCCTTTTACCACCGTGCAGCCATCGGTAATCCCAATCTGCCAGATGAAAGGCCGTGTCCACCACATCTGCCAGTGCCGC
>NW_010273818.1:39780-42553 GCF_000690775.1 Eurypyga helias
CTCGCAGGCGAGGGGGGGCAGAGCCGTCATGTTACGACACCGTGCACAGACATGCATCTCCAGAACACAACAGCATTCCTCTGCCAACGCCACGGCACGGAGGAGACACAGAGGGGGCACCGCTCCGGGAGATCCGAGTCATCCTAACCCAGTCTGAGCCAAGACAGGAAGGTGTGGTGCGGGAATACACGCTGTCCTGGCACACCGCTACATAAACCTGTCACTCGTAAAGTGTACTTAAAGGGATGGCGCAAGGTTTTATTCGTAAGGGTGGTATGTAGTCTTTGCAAATGACCGGGGATCTTCTGGGGCCAGACAAACTGTGGGCCAGGTTACAAAAAAACACACACCTGCAATGCGCACTCAGTGCACAGGGACCCAGGCAGTCGATGCCGCTCCACTTAAAGGTAATTTAAGACTCAAATCCCCACCGGACTTCAAGCCAAGAGGTGAAAAACGCCAGGTTCACAAGTTACCTGCAGTATGCGCCCCAGCAGCGGCAAAGGGGTACACTGGCCCAGGACAAGCATGGCATAGCTCATGTGAGGCCCAGGCATGCCCTGGCTGCTGTGTCAAAGAACCTCAAAACCAAGTACGATCCAAACTGCCCTCGGTGGCCCTGGCTTCTTACTGAGGCTGTGCTACCGGTCAGTGCTGTGACTGTGGGCTGGGGATGCTGACACACCAGTGCAGGGCAAGATGTGACAGCCCTTCTCGTCACCCCCTCAGGGAGACTGAACTGACCACCTGGGAGTGGAAAACCTGCCCTGCCTGCAGCGCCCATCCTTCTCCCCACAGCTACAGCAGCCTGCGGTCTGCTCTGGGAAACGGTGTTGCTTGGCACATCTTCCACTGAATGACCATCTCACTAGTGCCTTCAGAAGCACAGAAATATCATATGTAACATATACACATCATGGTAGAGAAGTTCCCCTGCTGCCAACACTTCTCCTCCATCAGGATGAGATGCTTTGGGGGTGACAGCTAGCTTAACAGTTCTCACAGAGAGAAAAACAGATCCTTCAGCCACTCCAGCCTCTCCCCATGGGCACTCAGCAAGTCCAGCCTCTCCCCATGGGCACTCCGTAACCTTTGGTGCAATTAGCTATGCAAAAGAGCAATACTGTGCACGCACGGGCAAGTAACCTCGCGTGTGAACGATTGCAAAAGTCGGCCCGTCTGCATGGGGATGAAGCTGCACGCGCGGGTGTGCTCACCCTGATGTCATGCATAGGTGCTTCTGAGGGTGCCTGGGCAGGGAGGGAAGTCGGTGCATTACCTTAAATCAGCAACTTCAGCTTTCTGCCAGCTACGTGGCTCATACAAACAGGCACCTGCCCATTCACACCAACGCTGGGGTGAGCATTTAAGCATCTTTATAGTAGCCTGGCTGCCTGAAGATCAGAGCTCACCGTGGTGGGGGAGTAACAAAACAATTTTCTGGGGAAGGAAAGGGACATTAAAGATGTACATACTGGCGAGGTGGGAGTCTTGCCATACGGACTTTTTATCCTCACATCGCCATATTCTCTTCTGAACCCCTCCTATTTCTCACTTCAGAGGGTGGGATTGCATGGTACCAATTTAGAAAAGCAGCGGTCTGAGATGCTGGAAGTGAGACAGAAACCACTGGTCACAATCCACGACAGGAAAATAACACATTCCCAGTGTTATTTACACACAGCAATAAAATGTGAAGGAACAGGGTAGGTTGAAGCAGCCAGGAAAGGCAGGTTAAAGAAGGGTTCCCTGATCCCTTGTTCCTACAAGCTGCACCTCCCAGCACAGCCCGCTTGCTCCTGGCTCAGCGTGATGCTCACACCTGCAATGAAGGAAATTAGTGCAAGCAGTTTATAGTCTCCCGAGATACCACGGTCTTTGCAGCAAGAAAACCAGAGTCTGCACAGCAATGGCTGGGAATGACCTCACCTCCAAGTTTCTTCAGGGACTGGGATTCGCCTTTACCATGCTGATACGTGGCTTTAAAGCAAAGGGGGATCAGTGCACATCCTCCTTGCCTGCAGGCCCGGCTAGCTGACGCCAGCCTTGCTGCCTCAGTCATACCTTTCAGTATGGGCAGGCGAGATGAGGAACTGCTGGGCACAGAAGAGAAAAAACAGAGTACCAGGAGGTCACCGACCCACCAGCCTCTCCATACAAACGGCATGGCAGCAGCTCTGGGAAGAGGCAGCGTCTTGGCGCGGGGGCCTTCCCACAGAAGACCTCATCCCTGCCAGCCGTGCTACTAAGCAAACACCTCATTCACCCCTGAAACAGGGAAAGTTGCCCTGTCTTCAAGCATTCCCGTGCGGAGCAAAGTGTGCTGGGTAGAAGCTGGTAAAGATGAGAAAAACATCCACTGGAGAGCCCACTCCAGAGAGTTTATTGCCTGTCAGCAGCAGGAGTAAACAGAAGGTCTCCAGCTCCTCGGGTTTCTTGGCAGGGAGGCAGTGTCCTGCCTGTTACAACTTGTTTTGGATGACAACAGGCCACGTTTCATGTGAGGAGAGTTGTGCCCATCTTCAGCTCACACCAGCCTGCTTGTTTTTCTTCACTCAGCTGTAAACATGTTTAAGATGCCTATAAATACCTACTGGGTGGCAGAGCACCCAGATATGCTCAGGTTTTTTTTTAAAAAAAAAGGCAAGACCCACATCATCACCACGAACAGAAACACCCTCCTGCCCATGAGAGACAACAGTCCTGCCAATAAAGCTTCCTGGGAAGAATATGTAGGAACACCTTCAAGCAGTCACATCACAAGAGAAAAGGG
>NW_010273818.1:42584-45989 GCF_000690775.1 Eurypyga helias
TCTGACGAACTGCTGATCTCAGCATCCCCTTCAAAGGAAAGCTGGCACTCACAAGAGCCCATACTATCATTCATCCCTGCCCAGCCCATCCCAAACCTCCCTAAGAGCTAGAAAAGAGCCCAGATCAACTTAGGCACGTGTGAATCCCAACCCATGGGGTATACTGAGCTACAGAGCATGAATTCTGCACCTCGGGCCAGTTCCTCAACCTTTGAATTTAACGTTACAGCAGAATGAACCTCACGGCCAGAGCCTCTCCCAGCGCACGGTGATGCGGCGCCATGGAATTCAATGGGTACCTATGATTGCTGCATATTCTTCTAAGGCCTTTATTCGCTTTCATCCAAACTTATTTACATGCCTAACTTTGTTGCACAGCAGAGCTACGTATGCATCAAGGGAGGACAGTCAGGGCACCCATTTTTAAGTGTCACTTATTCAAACACGTCCTCCAAATTCACGTCCTCCATCACATGCTGATCTGGTGGGGGAAGGGGAGGATCCACCATGCCTGAAGTCTTGCTCTAAGGTGCTGACCCAGCAGCAGGGGCGGCATGGAGCTTGTGCTCCGTCCCATGCGTGGCTGAGAGGAAAGGGAATATAATACTGCCTACAACTACCTGAAAGGAGGTTGTGGAGAAGTGGGTGTTGGTCTCTTCTCCCTAATGACAGATGATCGGACGAGGGGGCATGGACTCAAGCTGCGCCAGGGGAGGGTTAGATTGGATGTAAGGAAGAAGTTCTTCACCGAAAGGGTTATCACACACTGGAACAGGCTGCCCAGGGAGGTGGTGGAGTCACCATCCCTGGATGTGTTTAAGAGACGGGTGGATGAGGTGCTGAGAGATATGGTTTAGTGGTGGACAGATACGGTTGGACTGGATGATCTCTAAGGTCTTTTCCAACCTAGTGATTCTATGATTCTATGATATTCTGAGGGAAAACAGCCTTGCAAGCGGAGGACTTAAATCTCTGGGAAGAGAAAACATATTTGGCTGTCCATACACAGGCTGCTCTGTAGTACCTTTTGGGGAAGCCAAGAAGCTTTCTACAAAGAGCCGGTAGTGACAGGACAAGGGGAAACAGCTTTAAATTGAAAGCGGGAAGATTTAGATTGGATGTCAGGCAGAAATTCTTCCCAGAGAGGGTGGGGAGGCACTAGAACAGGTTGCCCAGAGAAGCTGTGGATGCCCCATCCCTGGAAGCGTTCAAGGCCAGGCTGGACGAGGCTTTGAGCAACCTGGTCTAGTGGAAGGTGTCCCTGCCCATGGCAGGGGGGTTGGAACTGGATGGTCTTTAAGGTCCCTTCCAACTCAAACCATTCCATGATTCTGTGATACTGGGAAACTCTCTTACAGGCATAGGAGATGGAAACAGTGATCTCCTGTAGGTCTCCTTCCAAGCCTAGCAGCTCTTCAGCTTTCTGGCCCCAATGGAGGGAGCCTCTTAGCCTTCTGCCACCCAAAATTACCCAACAAACAGCCTATTTTATCAGCAATAACTGGGGAGGCTGTTGCATCAGGTAAGTTGAGGTGGTAGCTCCTGGTTGGTCCCAGGTGTGACTTTCAGTAGCGTTTCCCACCTGGGACATGCAACAGAACACAATGCAGAAATGAGAGGGGAAAAGCATTAATTGCCCTGAGAGTCACTCCCTCCTACACCAGCTCCCTGGGATCTCTGGGAAGAGTCACCACGTGGAGTCACAAATGCAGCTGCCCAGGTCCCCAGAGAAGAAAACATTACTTAGTTCTAACAGCCAAAAGAAAACAAATACTGTTTGTCTTTCACTCTGACTTCTGATTTCTCTTAAAACAAAACAGGCTTTTAGAGGTACTGGGGTAAGAGGAAGGGTGAGGAGGGTCAGATTAACCTTCCTCCTGTTAGCAGGTTCCAGGATCCTGGCCACGAGGCCAGGAAAACCTGACGCCAAGCACCCAGCTGCTCTCCCTCTGTGATGCTGCAGAGCTGCGAGGAGCTGCCTGCCAGAGGGTTTCACCCTCCCACCCTTTCCAGCAGCGTTTAAATGCCTTCCATGTGCCATGAGCAGCAACACCTCTGGTGGATATGGGAGAATCTGGACTTTTATATAATTGAACTTTAATATAACGTCATTATTTTCCTCATCTGCTGTTTGAGTTGGTAGTGACCGTAGTCATGTCCCTTTTTCCAGTTTCAGTCTTCAAACAGAATGACTTTTGTAACAAAGATGTAAAAATAACCCTGGCTAAAAGCAAAGAGGAAGAACCCAGCTGACAAGAAAACTTGCTTGCTCCAGCGCATCTCTCCTGTCCCTCCCATCCCCTCCCTCTCACGGGGAAAGGTCTATCAGCCATATGACTCCAAACACCTGACTCAGCCCCTCTCGCCTCCTAACCACGGTTTTAAATACCTCCGAGCGGTCTGTTTCCTGCCTTGCTGCCCTGCAGAAGTCCTCCACATACCTCTGCAGCCTCCTCTAAGGCTCTCCGGGGGTACCGGCAAAGCGGCGTACAGTAAGAGGCTTGGGTAGACTGCCTAAAAGAGGTAACACGTAGACTTGTAGGGCAACCCACCTTCTCCCATCCCAACTAATTCCACCAGGCATAAAAAGCAGATTGTAACGAGAGGATTTATCCCTGCCAAAGAAATCAGATCGCTTACACCGTTGGAACAATAAATATGTGTTTTTAGCCTTAACGTCAGATATAATACAGAACAAATGGACGAGCTGAAGTCCTGTAATGGACTTTGTGGGGGTAGGTGTTCACGGAGCTCCTTGCATAGCCACAGCCTAGAGCTTTAAGGCTGACTCCCAGGTTTAAGACTCAGGGGTTTTATAACCTGTAATGAAGGGACCCCAACACTGAAAAGTATTAACAGTTAGGTGCTCACGTGTATTTGAAAAACTGCTATCAGACTGGCACCAGGCGCTGATGTTCTTTTGAAAACATCAGGAACACCACCAGAGGCTTTTGCAAAACCCTGAGCCATTCAAAACTTTCTCGTAACTGTAAAAAAGAAGCACAAAACCCCACGTGACAGCGACAGAAATAACTGTTTTCCTCTGCTTCGGCCAGAGGAGCAGCTAACCGCGCCGGTACCAGCCCTGCTCCTGCTGACCCCCCCGAAGTTCGCACAAAGCGAACCCGCTGCCGGCGAGTGCTGCGCGTCTCCAGGGTACCCGTTCCCTCCTCCTTTCCTGCCCTTCTCCCCTCAACGCCACGTTCAGAGCATCTGTGCTGCCTTCCAGGTCCGCACCGAGAGCGAGAGGCACGGCAAGAGGCACTCCGGGCTCTGCAGTTTCAGCAAGGCGGCAGGTTGACAGGTCTCCTGACGGACGGGAGGGCGAGAGCCGACCGGCCGAAGGCAGAACAGCGAAACCCCGCGACGCTCATCTCCTCCCCGGGGGAGAAAACCCACCTCTGC
>NW_010273819.1:0-24385 GCF_000690775.1 Eurypyga helias
GTCGTGGCAGTCTGGTGAAGTTCCTATTTGTTGGAAAAGGGGAAACACAAACCCCGTCATTAAAAAAAGAAAAAAAGGGATCTGGGGAACTACAAGCCAGTCAGTTCCACCTTGAGATCATGGAGAGGATCATCCTGGAAACCATGCTAAGGCATATGGAAAATAAGGACGTGATTTGTGACAGCCAACATGGCTTCACAAAGGACAGATTGTGCCTCACGAATATGGTGGCCTTCTAGGATGGGGTCATGAACTTTGTGGACAAAGGACAGGCAGCCATTGTCATCTACCTGGACTTGTGTAAAGCATTTGACACCCTCACGCACAACATCCTTGTCTCTAAATTGGAGATACATGGATTTGACAGATGGATTACTCGGTGGCTAAGGAACTGGTTGATGGTCGCACTCAGGGAGTTATGGTCAAGGGCTCGATGTCTGAGTGGAGACGAGTGGTGAGTGTCATTCCTCAGGGATTGGTATTGGGACTGGTACTGTTTAACATCTTTGTCAGTGACATGGACAGTGGAATTGAGTGCACCCTCAGAGAGTTTGCCAATGACACCAAGCTGTGTGGTCAACACACTGGAGGGAAGGGATGCCAACCTTAGGGACCTTGACAGGCTGGAGACGTGGGACTGTGCCAACCTCATGAAGTTCCACAAGGCCAGGTGCAAGGTCATGCATCTGGGTCAGGGCAATCCCAAGCACAAGTACAGTCTGGGCAGAGAATGGATTAAAAGAAACTCTGTGGAGAATGACTTGGAGGTATGAGTGGATAAAAACCTGGACATGAGCCATTAGTGTGTTCTGGCAGCTCAGAAAGCCAACCGTATCCTGGGCTGTATCAGGAGAAGCATGGCCAGCAGGTCAAGGGAGGGGATTCTCCCTCTTGACTCTGTTCTTGTGAGATGCCACCTGCAGTACTGTGTCCAGCTCTGGGGACCCCAACACAAAAAGGATATTGACCAGTTGGAGCGATTCCGGAGGAGGCCACGAAGATGCTCAGAGGGCTGGAGCACCTCTCCTATGAAGAAAGGCTGAGAGAGTTGGGTTTGTTCAGCCTGGAGAAGAGAAGGCTCCAGGGAGACCTTATTGCAGTCTTCCAGTACCTGAAGGGGGCCTGCAAGAAAGCTAGAGAGGGTCTATTTACAAGGGCCTGTAATGATAGGAAAAGGGGTAATGGGTACAAATTGAAAGCTGGGAGGTTTAGATTAAATATCAGGAAGAAGTTCTTCATGGAGAGGGTGGTGAAGCACTGGGACAGGTTGCCCAGAGAAGTTGTGGATGCCCCATCCCTGGAAGTGTTCAAGGCCAGGCTGGATGAGGCTTTGAGCAACCTGGTCTAGTGGAAGATGTCCCTGCCCATGGCAGGGGGGGTGGAACTAGATAATCTTTAAGGTCCCTTCCAGCCAAAACCATTCTATGATTCTATGATTTTATATGAACAAACAATAATGCAGAAAAGCTGTATTGGAATAACAGTAAAACACCACTCACTAGTAAAGCATTTCATTTCCGGACAGATGGGAGAGCTGAACACATTCACCAGCTATCTAGAAATAAAATATCACGTACATCCACTTGCCCTTTATTACTGCATTCTATGCTGTGTATAGGTTACAGTGATTTCTCCAGGGTGAAATTGTCCTTCCCCATCTCACCATATTCTGATAATGATTGAAATGAGTTTGATATATTGAAACACTCTTGTTTTGACTGTGTTTTTCATTCATTACTAAAGCTGAGAATATTGGAGTTGCAAATAGTGTACAATATCTTATTAGAAAAATAAGTGGTTCCAGGTCTCAAAGAAAAGACTGGCATCTGACATTGTAATAACCTGATACAGTACCCTGTGCTGAAATAATCATTCTACAACCTGGTGCAGACAAAACAGAAAGCCATTACATTCACATTTGATAATTATATTTGGAAGATGCCCCAGGACAGAACAACCAAGCAGTGAACTATTCATCTCACTTATAAAAGCCACTGTGTTAAATTGGAAGCTAACATACTTAAGAATGGCTGATAAAATGATGGAATACAAACAGCAAGATTTGAACAAAATGGCAGTAACCCAGCAAGGAAGAAACCATTTCCTATGAAACAGTGGTAGGATTTGTCATGCATGTCTCCACATCAGTTTCCTCCTACAGCTCTACTTCAACAGCAAGTGCAAGAAAAGTATTTCTATCAAGGCCTTTCACATGGTTTTATTGAAGCAACTATTTGGGGTATACTGATAATTTTCCTTTTTGAAGGTATTCTGTTTGCTGTAGAGCTGGGACTGCTGCAAAACACAGAATGGTAGCACATCATGACCATACACTATTTCTCTGAATACTGAGCACACAGTGAAGACAGTGTAAATCAGGTGTGCTGATCTTTATGGAGCTCAATTGCTTTACTTCACTTGAGGGTCTTTAAATAGGCATCAGATGGAAAAAAAAAATATTCATTACTCATGTCTATATTTTGAGGCATGAAGGTCTGGGAAAGATATATTAAGGAACAGCAAGACTCCCCTTAATTAAGGCTACAACATGGATTTCCATTATAATATAAAATTTGGCTCCTCTCCCCAGTTCTAAATTCCAGATTCACAAATCATATTGGCCTCAAGATTTGTAGTCCAAGTATCAAGCTGAGGTAGGATTTTTCTACCAAATTCGCAGTAAATCAGAAAGGGACTTCATGAATTATGAGCCTATGAAATAGTGATGTTTCCCATAGTTCAGAAGTCTCAACTTTTTTTGCCACTTCATAGCCAAAAAAAGTAAATAATAATAACTGCAACCTGGAAAAAAAATTAAAAAAGGAAGGCAGATAGGACTTAAATTTATCAGACTCTTGTGGTTGAGGTCAGCGGCACAGCACAAAAATTGCTTGATAGCAATCACATCAGACACTATTAAGATTTATATAGGAATGCTGATGTAAGTTATTTGTCACATGGAACAGACCTGTTGCAGATACCTCTCCACTGAGTCTGGTTTCATTCAGGCAAGCCTAAGTATTCATCAATTTTTTGTGTCCACAAAAAGTAGCCACACACACACACGTACACACCAGTCCCAAAGCCTTCATATAATTGGAAAACTGTACTTCGATAAGAATGAATGCAGGTGGGGGAAAAGCACATATCTAACTACCACCCTGTCTCAAAACGTGAGTTAATACACATTTCTTCAAAACCACCCAGATGAATCTATCACCACAGTCTTCTAATCTGTTTCATTTAATGCTTAATATATTAAAATCTATTGTGCGGAGTATAAATACAGCAGCGGGGCCATTTTTTTCTTATTTATGATCTCTCAGAGCATAATCCTGCAAATTTTTCCCATGGAGTCTTGTGAGGTCATGAAGAAACCAAAGTATTTGCTGTGGTACACCTTTAAAGCATGTTTGCAGAATGATTTTTGTATAATAGGTCTTTTGGAGTTGATTAAATTTAGTGACTTTTATGATATAACACTAGCATGATGATAATAAGATTCATAAGGATTGGCATAAAAATGTGCCTGATACTGCACCAGGTTTGTCTATTACACTGCCCTCCAGAGATGCTGCCAGCATTACCCAAGGCTGTACAGACAGAACAACAGCCCAAGCTCTTTATGTTACAAACCATCAATTTTGATTCTGCTAATAGCTCTGCCTCCAATTTTTGGCAGGACAGAGACAACTGGTTAAATAACAATGAAGAGAATCTGCCAGGCATGACAGAACTGCCGTACCTTGAGTCTGGTGTAAGCTGAGGAAGAGGAAGGGTCAGTGCCACGGAGCGCTCTGCCCAGCGGAGGAGCCTCCCCACTCCTCCATATCTATTCAGAGGCAGTCCTTGCATACGGATTGTGAACAGGCTCCTGGCCAGCCACCACAGAGGTGCCCAGTAATGTGCTTTTGTGCATTCTCTCAGCCAAGGACTATTTCTGTGCCAAACAGGAGATGGACCAACCGCTGTGTCAGGAACAACAAATACCCTGTTCCTTATCCAACCTCTCTTCTCTGCCCAAATGAATACTAAATGTTCAAACCAGGGCCTTCACATTTTCACACACACACCCCACTGGAGAAGTGCATCTTTTCCCGATCTTGTTGAAAGATTCGGGCAAAATGGTCTTTAACAAAGGCAGTCTTTTTCCAAAAGTGAAACATTTTGTAATGGAGAAAATAGCGTTTTGAAATATTCCACTTTTCAGTGAGCTCTTATTGTTCACTCTTTGCTTTTTCATTTCTGTTCAGTGACATCATGGAAAATATATCTTCTATCCCTCTCAAACCTTTACACACAGAGGTTTTTTCCCCTTCTGTCTCCATTTTGGAAGCACTGAGGGTGTTTAATGGCTGCTCTTGATGTACAAGAAAATGAAAACATCAGAGATGCCTTTCTAGGCTTTGTTCAGGACTGGACTATCTTCTGTGTTAGGAAGCTTCCAACTTCTTAAAAAACCCCCAGTCATTTAGATTGCTTTAAGCTGTTTCAATAGGAAAATGAAGGGCACATTAAGGAATAAACAGCTGCTTTGACATCACAGTGATGTATGAATAGCAGGTAAAATTCAACCTAATTTATTTTTCCTTCTGAGATGTGTAGGTGGCTGAAACCATGTTTTCTAAAGATGACTGAGAAATTTGCTTGGAAGTGTATAACCAATAAAACAGTCCTTTATTAAGAAAAGAAAAAAAAAGGGAAAACAACAAAAGAGTTCTTACAATTTCTTCAATGCTTGAATATAATTCCTACCTGTGACTTTTGCTCCCAAGGCTGTTCTGCAGCATATCCTTGTACAACCAGCCTGGAGCTTGAAAAGAACAAGTACAATAGCATTAAGCCTCAACATGGTGTGCATTAATAAGTGACTAGTGCATACCTTAGATTTGTTGCGTTAGGTAAGAGGATGAAAGCACAGTGCCTTCCTTTTCTGCCACCTAGGAAGCATGCAGCCAGTTTAATAATCCGCATCCTGCGGAGGCTGATTACTGGTATAGTGGGCTGTCTTTTATTTAAAAAAAAAAAATTAAAAAAAAAAAATTTCCAAACTATTTATTTTGGTGGTTTTAAGCTCATTTTAAAAAAGAGTGTTGTATGGCTTGTTTGTTTTCCCAGAGTGTCTTTCCACTCTAAAAAACGTGTCTCAGCAAAGAGATGTCAAGAAAATAAGAATGGACAGATTATACATACCTTGTTCTGTATTTAAAAAAAAAAAAATTTGCTAAGTTGCTTACTGAAAGTGTCCTAAAATTCTTATTCTTTTCTTTCTATTCCCATTGAGCTCACAGCCTTTTCAGCCATACTTACTGGCCTCAACAATAAGTTTTAATTTATTTTCCTTGGTAAAAATGAGACTAAACTTTTATTACTGAGCAGCTTCTTGTGTTAGGGAAAAAAAAAAAAAAAACCAAAACACCAAACACCAACAATCCACACAAATGCCAAAAATCCCACAAAACCCCTAGAAGTAGCTGGAAACTCAGAACCTGCTGCTGAAATTGCCACAAAGCAGTCTAAAGGGATGTCGTTTTCCCTGTCTTACTCAAAGATCTGCCTTCTCTGGAGCATCAATTTAGTCTTTTATTACATTAATGCCCTTGTCCCACACGGACTTTTTGTGTCTTGAGCTGTGTAAGGGACCGCTGAGGAGCATGGGTGGGCAGGAGAAGCATCAGCCCTGCAGGTATCCTGGTGGATCCTTTTAGATGAAATACCTCTGGCTGCAGAAGTAGCGATCCACTGGCACAGGTGGTCCCATCGCTTCCTATGTTCTCCTCAAAAACACCCAGCAACGGGCATGGGAATTTCTCAGACCATTAGTAAGCAAAGAGATATCAGAGTACAGTACTGGGAGTGGAAGTTAAGTTGATCACAAAGAAGGCCCAGCTGATTAGTATAACTGTAGCTTTGAAAAGTCAATGCTCCTACCTAGACAACAATGATGACTATTTCTAACAGCTCTTTAAGGAGCATACGCCAGTCAAAGCTTACTAGCACTGCAGAAAGGAAGGAGGAGGGGGAGGGGAGAACACCACCCAAAAAAACCAGCTTTGAAGAATTTACACTGTAATGCCTATCTACAAAACTGTATGCAAATGCCTATCTCTATGCGTTGGGCGAGCGTGCCTACTGACTTGCACAGGTGCATAAAGTTAAGCTTAGATTTTAAGAATTTGCCAGATTAAGATCTCAGTTTAGACAGAGCACACTCCAGCTACTTTTCCCAGCCTTTTACAGTAGCATTTAGTCCCTCAGCTCTTTCAACTGATTACCACACCTATAATTCTTTTCATTCGCTCTAACTGATCTGCCACGCGCCCAAGAACAGCCTTGTCAGCAAATTTCTGACAGCTCCAACATCTAGACTATTTCTGAATCAAACGGGAGAAAACATAATTGCTGTTACCTTAGGAGGTAGCAGCAATCCTTCCTTATCCACTGTGAGGAAGGTTACAAAACACAAGAAAACAATTTAAAATTAAAAAAACCACCAACAAACCAAAACCAAACAAGAAAAACCTCCTAACCAAACAAGAAAAGCAAAGGAGAGGAGGTTATTGACACACTAGAATGAGGAAAAAAAACCCCATACCCCCCAAAAGAAAACACCCAGCACATTTTTGACACTAATAACAAAAAATGGTAAAACACAAGATTTTATGACTCTGCGTAGGGACATCGCCATACATACTTCTTGTATTACATGATGCATGTGAATGGCAAGAAAAACAATGATTATCCTTCCTTTGGGGTCTTTATTTTGATCCCTCCTTAAATAAACAATTAAAACTACAACAATAGGAAAAGATTCAATAGAGGGAAATATTCAGAAAAACTCAGAATGAGTAGAAAGCAGGGTTAACCATCCTTTCACATTCCTATTATCCTTTCCACCTATGTGAGGATATCCACCTTGGCAGGGTTTGTGTATATTTACTCCGAAGAATGCATGCCCTTGGTCTGAATAAGTTGTTAGTAACAAGGCTGGATCTCAGCCTCACAACAAAAACTATTGCTTCAAAGGCTGTTGTGCTGCAAATTCACACGCATACCCTCTTCTCCCCCAGAAAACAAACAAACACCTCAGTCATTTGATAAATCTTTACTTGTGCTACTCTAATAAATGGATGCATATATTTTAGGAAGGTTTTTAATATATTTGAAATAAGTCAGGAAAGGAAAGAGTAAGTCCCTTGTTTCAAAAAACCTGCATAAGATTATGTTCATTGCTGTGGTGTACACTTTATCAGTTACAATTCTGAAGGTTTTGATAAATGTGACTGGTAGTTTTTAACAGTACAGTGTTCGCATTTAATCATCAACAACTTAAAAAGACATTGACATCTGTTGTCTAGAGAGAAGAAGAAAAATGTAAGGGGGAGTGGGCGGGGGGTGGGAGAGGGAAGGGTTGAAAATGAAACCAGTTTGAATCCTCTTTAGTGTTACAAAGTCAATAGCAGGAAATTTGCTCTCAGAAAAAATGTGGGGTTATGACCTTCTGTGTTTCAAGATATCCTAATTTAGCTCTATCCTTCATACTCTCTGCTCCTCCTACTTGTACCCCAGAGGCAGGTTTTCTCCCACTGAGGGAGATTAAGGAGGAAAGTGCTGAAAGAGGGAGGGAGAGAAAGAGAATAAAACAGGAATAAACTGGAGCTGAAGTCCTAAAAATCTAAGAGATTATTAAAATTCAATCACTCTGAAACGAGACTTATTTTTATGCAGACACCAATGACTTCTTTGAACGGATGTTGAAAGGTAACATGAAAACTTCTTATTAGTGTTTGAGACCATTTCCTGAGGACACCAAAGAGCTGTTTTTGACATATACAAGTAGTGCTCATACTCTATATAATGAATATACAACTACCACGATCCTTTTCTTCATCTCAGTATGGACCATACGAGTGAATAAACTTCCCAATTAAGCAGTAAACTGTGCAGACTATGAGACAGCTGATGAATGGTGGATCCCTAGCAATTAGTGAAGAAAAAAAAAAAAAAGGAAGATAATAAAATTAATCAGTTGTTAATACTACTCTGCTCCAAACCCATTAACTATTGTTGAGTTCCTTATCAAAGTAGTGTATTTATGGTTACAACTACCCAACCTTCCAAGCAGACCACACAATTACATGGCTGAGTAGAAGCTTCCCAGCTCACAGAGGTAAGCAGGGGCAGCTTCCAGCAAATAGCAGAGCACAGAGGGATGAGGAGAGGCAGGAGCTGGGTGTAGCCTTGACTGCTTTCTTTCCCCATTCATTAACTGCTCAGGGCAGCTGGACAGTCACCTACCCTACGAGTTCCATAGGAACTCAGATGAAACAGAAATCCATTGGCATTTCAAGTGTCTCCTCAAGGCTAGGCTGGAGATGAGGTCCCACTCTTCACTCCCAGTAGCACACAAACAAACAAGGATTTCCACGCAGAGCACCCAGCTCCCTCTGTTCTGATCATGCCTGGGCTCCATGGCTCATGTCCCTCCCCTCTGTTCTCCCAGAGAAAGAGATTGTAGACTAGACAGCTCATGTCCCTCCTGAACACTGTGACACAACCTAGGGCACAGGCAGGCTCCTGCTGGCCCAGGTGACCCCCAAGGACAACAAGTCACAGAAACCCAGTAGGCTTTGTTCACTGCCAAGTTCAGACTGCATGTGCAATACTGACCACCCCAGCAGTGCTGGTGTACATGACCACATTACCAGAGGAGGTAAAAGGGGCTGGAGTAACCCACCTGAGTGTCTAAGGTCTGGTCATAATGCATTTGTGATAGAAGCTGAAACTCCACAAAGTCAGCAGTTGTCTTTCTAAAAATGTCAAGGATTTTTGCTTCAGGTTCATAAATGGCACCACTGATTGCACTGAAGTTACTTGGCACATGGAAATATCCACCTCAGAAAATATTCCAGAACTGGGCACTTAAACTTGTGACTGAACACTGGTATCAATGTGTGTGGGGATCATCTTCCCAAGCTGATTGTATGTCAGTTTGATAGAGATAAATTATAAAATAGGTTGTTCTTGATTGACAGCTTTACTATGTAGCCAGGGAAAAAACAAAAAAAAAAATTTAGATCAAAGATTAAATTGTTCCCATTCATAGATTCCTAGATTATGATGTCACGAAAAAAAAAAATACACCATGCACATTCATCTTGTCTGATGTCCCACATATCATGGGCAAAAATATTTTATATTCCACCCATAATTTCTGGGTAACCATAAACATATTTTTAGAAAGACCATCTCAATTAATATTGTTCAGGATAGGAAGAATCTGTTGCATGCTTAGCTAAATTGTTTCAAAGTTAATTACCTTCATAATTAAAAACATGTTCTTGAATTCAGGCCTGGATTTAGCTAGGTAGTCTACTCTCATTAAAAGATGGGCTGCTGTATTCCAAAGCTCTTGATTCATCTTGAAATGCAAAGAAACACATGAGAAAAAGAAATCCCTCATTTCTCACAGAAAAACTAGCATCATCCTATACCACCAAAAGAGCTTTATATTAAAAAAAAAAATCTAATTTGGTGAACTATATTCAGTTACAGTAATAATTTTACTGTTTGATAAGTAAACAAAAAAATTACTGGGGATATGTATTCTGTATCAACAGAAATTAGTTTTGGTGTGCCTCTAAAAAGAAACTAGGTCAAATATGTATTTATTTCAATTACACTTTTTCACATCTGATGCAAAATTTGATTTAAAATAAAATAATTTAAAAAAATCAAAAACTTGAAAATTTTAGAATAAACTTTCTGGTTTGCTCTTGGCTAAAAGAGTTTGCAAAACTTACAACTACTTTCACTCAGCATATCTGCAAGTGAATAAATAATTTGAAAGGTTGACTTGGTTGTAATGGTATCTAACAATAGTAGCCATATAATTAGCTGTTAATGTATATTTTTATTTCCACACAGAGTTTACAACTGATTTTTATCTTACATCTTCAACAGACACTGATATTTTCATAAATATTCATCATGCGTGCTCATAAATATTTGATTAATATTAATTGTTTGTTTGTTTTAAGCATAGGTTTTCCTTTAGTTGTCATGACTATAGAGGAAGGCATTTACATGGGGGAGGAAAAAAAGTGGAGAGGAAAAGCTTTCAAAGATCCAGAAGCAGAACTGAGAGACCAAAGCAGCACATTACTTCCTCGATTTTGATTAAACACTCTCCTTGTGACAGCAATTTTTCAAAGAATGGTATTTGCCCTGTATTGTGTTCTGCCCTTTGCAACAAAATAGGGAGTTTACGGATATCTTGTGGTAGCTACATCAAGTAAAATGAGCTCAGAATGTAGCAGACACATAGGTGATATTGGACTTCATTGTTCTAGGGATAACTGGGAATAAGAATAGGTTCCTCCCACTATGGGAAAGACAGTAGGACAGCGAAGAGCATAGCTAGATTAAAGTTAAAATGTTAAAATATCTTAGTGTTGGCAGTTTATCTGCACAGATAAAAGTTATCCTAGAATGGGTCTTCTGTGTGAGGACAGACAGGGGAAGAGAAAGCAGATCAACGAACAGGTTGAAACGACAGCCAAACCATGGAAGTGGCCTTGGATCTCTCCATCTGCACCTCCAGAGTTAACGATTTCCTCATAGACAGATTGTTTTCCTTTCCACATGGGTCCAAATACCATCAGTGCAGGAGTGAAATTCACTGGAAACATTATTTCAGAGGACAAAAATGCCTTTTAACATAGTTTACCATGACGAGACCCCTAATTGCTTCCCAGTTACATTTCCTTTCACTCATAGCAGGAATTTATGAGCGTTCATGTAACAACTGGAAAACTGGAGACAAGTATCAGCTGTGGATAGCATATACAATCTGTGTTCAGATGTACCACAGATTCCCAGACAATTAGACTGCCATCTCCAGGTATTAATAATACTTAGGAGTACTCACCAAAGCAGAGAGCTGTGTAAGCAAAAAGGCATTCAGAGATAGCCTGGATGCTTCAGCACCAACCTGCTCTGTCCCAGAGCAGAGGAACTGGGATCCACAGAAAGCAACTAACTCTGCTTATAGCCAGCTGTGGGTAGCACAAAAACAGTGTCCATAAAGCCAACCAAAGTCTTGGGCTGGCTTCTCCACTACCTTCATCTTCGGTTCCCCCATCCTCTGAGATCTGAGAAAGCTCATTGCATAGAATCACTCAGCCCCAAAAAAATAGTCATCGAAGCAGTTCTGCAAGAATCAGCTGGGTCTGGAACGGTACATCATCTCAAGCCTGGCTTCATGCAAACCCCCTCAAATGTCCTCATACTGTGTTCCCTATGGCTCATGTTCCATGTTTTTTCTAATGTATGAGATTCCCCAGACCTCCATTACCTACATTAATGGGGTTGTCAAGATCACCGACAGCTATATTAGCATACAAACAGTACAGAAAGTAAGTCCTTCATGTTTCTGGAACTGAGCCATCTATTAGCCATTGGCAATTAAAAAGAAACATTCTTTTTGTGGCAAAATGATCCTGTAACTGTCTACTGTGAGTCTTCTTACACCTTCCTTTCTATACCTGCTATCAGACAGTTTCCTGAAATGGGTAGGTAACATTTAGTATGCAGGTTGTAATAGAAATCATATTTTAGAAGTCATTCAACATATTACTGCAGAGAATTTTTAAGGGTGCTTGGTTTTTGTTTGTTTTTAATTAAATCAGAGAGCAAATCACTACCTCTGCTGCATGTGTGTCTTCCACATTCATGCACACTGAATACCTACACAAAGATTTGGAAATTACTAGCTATAAACTGAGCATGATTTTCCAAAGAATTTCTGTTGCCAAAAACAAGGGCAACTCAGGTCATATTTCTTCTGTACCCTCAGTTCTTACAGCTGCACTTGGAATTCTGATGGCTGTTTGGGTCTCTCAAACATAATACCTGCAGTGGAAAGATAGAAAAGGCTTAGCTAAAATGAATAATTTCATTTGATTTTGAAACAGACACTCGACACAGTAGTTGCCATGAGAACTCTTGTGTTTCTTACAAAGACAACTATATTAGGAGTGCAAAGTCAAATACTCAGGAGTTAGAAAATGGTAGAATTAAGCTCACATTTTCAACCTTCATTATGTTCTTCCCTGAAAATATCTTTAATTACATGATAACATAGTGGATTTTTTTCCAAGGAAACACCTCCTTCAACCAGCATGTGAGGTGGAAGGTGCTTACTAAATATGCAGTTATTTAATCTGCTTTTATCCCAACCATTTATGCTCCCAATACACGTTACAAACACAAGACTGAATACACAATATTCTAGTTCCAACTAGAGGTTTCATAGACGGTTGCACTGTAGTACTTGAAAAAACTGAAAGTATTCATGACTTTTATTTTGTTTCCATGGCACTCAGTTTTAAAGGTGGCAAGTTCAATGACATTCAGGTGAAATTCCTTACTAATATCTTAATGTTCCAGACCACATGAACATTTACGATAGGTAGAAAGAAAAAATATCATTGCAGTTGTCAATTATTTAAAGGTTTTTGCCCTAGGAGGTTATACATGCAACGTTTATAGCATTTTAAAAGAATCAGTATATTTACTTCTAAGACTGCTGCAGACTAATAAACAATTTCTCATTCGCTGCCCGATTGATTGTCTTCATGGGGAGTTGATGTAAAGTAAACGTTAGTTTATCCTTACATTCAGTCCCCTAATGTCTTCTGAATTATCAGTAGAGAGATGGCAGAATGATATCAATCATCTGCATAACAATAAAAAAGCAAATATTTTTTCAAATCTAACAGATGAAACATGAGTCATATTGCCTGTGGTGGCATGAGTGGAAAATGTGATTAAAAACATAAAAGTGAAAAAAAAAAGAACAGCAAAGGTAGTTTCTAGTTTACAGCTATTAAAGTGCATGAAAATTACTGGAATTACTGCACTTCAGAAGTTCTGGTTTGTGCCTCTGAGATTCCAAAGCCCTCAAACAGCAATAAACTCAATATTGGATATAAAGACACATGCATATTTTCACCTCAAACTGAACAAGCAAGAGAAAATTTTCATAATACCTAAGAGAACTGATATTTTAAAACTTGGTATTTAAATACTTCAACAAATAAAAGTTGTGCTTTTGTGGGATTTTTTTTACTCATTTTTACAAATAGAGAAATGAGCTAAGCCTGCCCCAAAATCCTGATCTCATCTGGTTTTTAGACACCAATGAGATCAGCTTCATGTGGATCAATGGTTCTGGGTTGATACACTACGAAAGTGCAATCTTTCTGGGGAATGCAGATGCAGGTTTGAATTGCCGGGCACAAATGAAAACATGCAATGGGTCAATTTAGGTATTTGCGTAACTGCAAATATCTTTAAAGCTAGCTGATTTTCTTCTGTGAATATTGGCATTTTACATAAAAAATATACTACATATATCTCAGCCCTTCCCTGTTCCTTCAGAAACTGATTGTCACAAAATCTCTTATTTGCCAGTTCTACTCAGAAATAGAGAATAGAATCATCTTGCTATCTCCTGCCGGTGAAGAGCCAATAACAGCTCATTAACATCTTATTTTAAAGCAGAGGCCAGGCTGCAGCAATGCAGTCAAGTAAAGCACCAGCGGGATGACCCTCTGATGACCACAGAGACAGAAAGAAGTGCAGTATCAGGCCAGTGTATACAAAAGCAAGACGCTTTGCTTATATATCTTAATAGGAAGCCAGAGTTACTCACAGAGAGCTTGAAAACTGCCTTCTGCATCACAAGTATTACCTTTCCCCAAAAGGAATGTACATCAGTTTTATGCAGCTGGAAAAAGTCAGGTAAACCCAGGAATCTAGTCACAAAATATTACTTTTAGGTCCACCTTTTCTATTCCCACTCCCCTCTCCATCCTAAAGCTTGTTGGTATAGTCCGTAAAAATATGTGCTTGACAAATAGTCATTAACTGCAGTTAAGCAATTCTAATACTGTAAAAATTATACGTTGTTATTGTTACCGATCTGATGACTCTGCAAAAATTAGTAATACTCTGTGGTTTGCTCTGAAAACATACTATTGATTGGATGTTTATTCTGCCATTTAAGTACAAAACCCCACCACAGTCAGTATCCCAGTCTCAGTGGGGTCAGTCTGTAGACCCATTGTCTTGTCAAAGAGGAGAAATATCTGGTTTTTGGACCACTTAAACAAGAGTGTGAAACTGCAATTGAAGAAACACCAGTATTTCCCTAAAGTAAGGGTAATATCTGTTGCCCCTGGCCAGCAATACTGTTCGACTTCCCTGAAGGTACTGTTAAATGTGCAGTCATGGAGTTCTTATGTAAGACCAAACTATGTGTATTTCCAATATCATAAGATATACTTACGGGCAAGGAAAACACATGACTTATATAAAAAAAATCCTTAGTATTCTGATAGGTCTTACTGTTCCACTATGATGTGAACCATGATTGACTCGCAGCAATCTTAGAAGCTACTGCATATCAGCAGAGCAGTGATGACTCTCCATGGGCAGGTTTTCAGTCTGCTCTAACTCCGAGATGAAATTTAGTTGTTTACACAGCTACAAAAGCTCAGATAATTTGTGGATACTTTGTCTACTTGCTGTAACCTAACTGTTACTACAAGCCATTTTGACTTGGGCTACACACTGTATGCAGATTAAAGCTATTTTGGTTAAAGGTAGATGTTTCTTTTTAAACCATATATTTTTACCTATTGATAAACTCAAGGTCATATATGTGGCTATATACAGATGCTTTATTACTCTGGTGACTCATTTTCCTTCATAAACAAGATCTACTCTGGTTTTATAAGAAGACAATTGCAGTTGCACTAAACTAAGCAGGGACATTCCCTGTTAAATATATTACTATAGATGAAGTTCCCCCAAATTTTAGTAATAGAAAACATAGAAAAAAACGTTTTTCAGTACTTCAGCCCTCCCCTTCCCATTATGTGTCTTAAGCAATATTGTAGGGGGGAGATTGTAAAGTGTCCCAAAGTGTCCCCCAATCTTAGGCAAGCAGAATAAGTTGGAAACTATTATTTGCTTAGTAGATTTTTTCATCCTCCATTGAACAACTTACATGACCTTTAGTGTAGGTTTTAAAGCTCAGTTGCCCGTTCATTAGGTTGGCAAACTTGTCAAAACCCTGCAGGACTATGTCAATTCTGTCAAAAATGCTTACAGGTGCCACAATATGTGTCAGCACTCAACTGACTCCTGTCAGCCACTGCTGAAATGACAAGAAACCTTCTGAGGACAAAAGGCAGCAGAGGGAAGGGAGAGAATCCCACTCATTTTGTTGACACTGGCCACTCTTTTACACTAGTGAGGGTGATTGCAATTCTTCCTTTCATTGGAATCTGCAACAGTTTTTCATGAAGTGAGTAATTGATTAATTTCTCTCTTCACATTCCGGCTGTTGATCATACTATACTCTCAACATACCAGTCATATAATTTAATAGTTGGGTTCTAGATTCAATACTAGCTTTTGGAAATGCAACCAGTAACCAGTAAATTCTAGGCCTGCATAGAACATGTCCAAATTGTTTATTTGCAATGTTCTATGGGTTTGTTCTGCATAGGGTTCTTCTAAGGGTTTGTTCTGCATAGAACATGTCCAGTTGTTTATTACAATAGGTTTCTGATCAACACCTTTAAAAAAAAAAAAAAGCAGAACAAACCCTTGTGGTTAAGATAAAATTTGATTAAAAGTACTAATGTATTCAGAAATTCTCTGGAAAACTCTTTTTTCATTTTGCAGACAGTAATAATCTGCAGTGAAGTTTCTGAATATCAGCAAATATACTACTGCCATGTAGATATGAATCTACAAAGTGCAAACAGTTTCCCTGTGCTCTCATTCATGTGATGATTAGAATTATTTCCTTCCATTTAAACCATCCATAAAGAATGCAGGGAAATAAACATGCAAGGAGAAACAGCAGATGCAAACAGAACAGTTTGTATTGGACAGCAGGTAGAAATTGTCATTCTCCTCATCCATTTAAACTGCCCTGAACTATTACCTAACTGAACAGTCCTGTTTTCTTTCTCCATAAAATCTTTCCAATAAATGATACAGGGCACTTTACAGGTCAATCTGGTGACAGCAGAACGGCTTATAACATCACTGGCTAACAGTGGGGCAGAAGAGAGTGGCTGGATGAATTGTCCCAGAAATTTTAGATTAAATACAAACCAGAAGGTGCTGTGTATTAACTACTATTTTTATTATTATTACCCAGAACCTTTTCTTCAGAAGGTGGCTTGCTCTTCTCCATCTCATTCAGCTCACTAGAACACCTAGCAGGGATGAGGTCTCCACTAGGCTTGATATACAATGAATATGATGGAGAACAGTGAGCAGCAACGTATATCTGGAGACTTAAGACTTAGAAAGTAATTATCTAGCAGGGACAAACAGAGATAAGGAATACAGCAAGGAACAAACAGTTTGCAAAAGTTTTCTTGGCATGCTGTTTTTTTCCATCTTTTACAATAGCAAAAAAAAAAAAAAAAAGACTAGTCAGCATACGGTTAGCAATTTTTTCAGCCACAGGTCTCAAAGAACTTCATAGACAACATAGCTATTCCCAGCATTTGAATGCTGGGAAAAGAAAGTATGTGGCTTGCCTGAGGACTCATAGTTAGAGAATGGCACAGTGAGGAACATTCCATATTGCACCAAGTATGCTTTATATTGTGTTTCCTTTTTTTTTTTTTTATATGGGAGTTTGGGGTTTTTTTCATAAATGAGAAAGTACTACTTTTAAATCCTCTCACTCAGTTGTCCTCCTTTGAGAAGCAGACTGAATGAGAGTAGATCCTATCCCCTGTTGTACTGCAGAAAGGGCTCTGGAATGAGAATGAGCACAGAGAAGACATGCCTTCCACACAGCAGTGCTTAGATGTGCAAGGGCCTGGCTGGCCTTCTGAGAAACATGGGTAAGACTGTGGAAAACAGCTTGCTTATGTCCTAAATTTCCTTGTGAGGGCCAAATGCTGCTCTCGCATCAAGCACATAGATCAGATTAGCAACTTAACATGGAAACGATAAGAAAAATATACCTGGAAATCTTACTAGGTAGACACACTTCTGGTTCCCACTGGCAACTTGTTTAACATCCTACCTAAAGAGCTCTGCAAAATACTTCCCTTCCTATTCACCACAATATAAGACTTTGAATAGGAAAATGAAGGCCAACTAGACACATACATAGATGTCTTAAAAGTTCAATGCATTGAGAGAAAACTGAATGGCTCTGGACATTTGCGATAGGAAGCTTAAGAAGGGTTCTTGGTCTAGACTCTTCCCAATCTTGGAAATATTTAGAGCAGAGGTTTTACTCAGTTACGTCTATGGTCTAAAAAAATGAGTGCTTAAGCAGAAACTTTGCATACGCTTGGTGCCCTGATGTTTACCCCTCTGACCATGCAAAGGCATGATCAAAAAATTAGAGATTATGGTTTTTGGAAGAAGAGGCAGTCAGTTCAGGAGGACTATAAGGATGCTGTGAAATTATTCAGTGAGAAAATTAGAAGGGACAAAGCCCAGATAGAACTTAACATGACTACTGCTGTAAAAGACAATAAAAGATGTTTCTATAAATGCATTAACAACAAAAAGAGGGCTAAGGTGAATCTCCATCCTTTATTGAATGTGTGTGAGGGGAAACAGTGACAAAGGATAAGGAAAAAGCTGAAGTACTTAATGCCTTCCTTGCATCAGTCTTTAACAGTAAGACCAGTTGTTCTTGTGGTACCCAGCCCTCTGAACTGGAAGACAAGGAGCAGAATGAAGCCCATATAATACAAGGAGAAATGGTTAATGACTGCTACACCACATAGACACCAATAAGCCTATGGGACTGGGTGGGATCCACCCAAAGGAAGTGTTCACCAAGCCACTTCCAAACAATTATCAGCCCTTCCGACAAACCAGGGAGGTCCTAGCTCACTGGCAGTTAGCAAAAATTATGCCCATTTACAAGAAGGGGTTGAAGGAGAATCCGGGGAATCACAGGCCTGCCGGTCTGACCTCAGTTCCAGGGAAGGTTATGGAGCAGTTCACCTTGAGTGAAATAACACAGCACATACAGGACAACCAGGTGACCAGGCCCAGTCAGCATGAGTTTAATGAGAGGGAAGTCCTGCCTGACTAACCTGATGTCCTATGACAAGGACATCCACTTACAGACAAGGAAAAGGCTGTGAATGTTGTCCACCTAGACTTTGGTAAAGACATTGACACCATTTCCCACAGCATTCTCCTGGAGAAACTGGCTGCTCCTTGGACAGGCTTGATAGCTGGGCTCAAAGAATGCACCCTCAGTAAGTTTGCAGACAACACCAACTTAGGCAGGAGCGTTGATCTACCTGAGGGTAGGAAGGCTCTGCAACGGGATCTGGACAAGATGGATAAATTGGTCAAGGCCAACTGTATGAGTTTGAACAAGGCCAAGTACTGGGTCCTTCACCTGGACCTGCATAGGCACAAAACTGGCCCATACAACAGTACAGGCTTGGGGACGAGTGGCTGGAAAGCTGCCTGGTGGAAAAGGACCTTGGAGTGTTGGTTGACATGGATGAATATGACCTGGCTGTGTGCCTATGTGGGGCACATGACAAGACATTGATGTGCTGGAACATGTCCAGAAAAGAACAGCAAAGCTGGGAAAAGGTCTGGAGCAAAAGTCCTCTGAGGAGAAACTGAAGGAACTGGAACTGTCTAGCCTGGAGAAGAGAAGGCTCAGGGGAGACCTTATCTCTCTCTACAACTACCTGAAATGAGGTTGTTGCAAGGGGGGTGTCGGTCTCTTCTCCCAAATGGCGAGTGATAGGACAAGAGGAAACATCCTCAGGTTGCACCAGGGAGGTTTAGATTGGATATTAGGAAAAACTTCTTCACTGAAAGGGTTATCAAGCACTTGAAGAAGCTGCTCAGGGAAGTGGTTGCACCATCCTTGGAAGTATTTAAAGGACATGTAGATGTGGTACTTAGAGCCATGGTTTAGCGATGGATTTGATAGTGTTAGGTTTATGTTTGTACTCAATGATCTTGAAGGTCTTTTCCAACCTAAACAATTCTGCTACTCTGTATGAAGGCAGGGAACAAGCCACCTTTTTCAAGTATCAAAGCTGGGCGTTAACAGAAACACTAACATCCAACAGCATTGTGTGCACAGCAAATGACAAATGCTGACAGTTCAATGAATGACATTGAGAACAAAGAGCTAAATGATGCACCCAGCAGCTGAAGGTAGTCATGACAGTCATTAAAAATGAAAAATGACTACCTTAATACGTTGTGTCCTCACATGCAAGTACTTGCCTTTGTCTCTGTTAAGACTCAAAAAAATCTGCTGAAAAAACTAAGAGTGGAAGTCACATAGTATCGAGGAGTGGTATTCTGATAGGTTCAGTCATAGATGAGCAGTGATGCATGCTCATATGCATGATTAAAAAGCTGCCTGGGACTGTTTTATTGGAAAGTCTTCCAGCTCATTTTCACAATGCTATTTTGTACTAGAAAGGAACAAAGAAGCCTGCTAGGATTTCCCCAGCTGTGATCATCTACACTGTATGCCTGTGGGTTCCCTATACCACTCTTGGGATGGGCTACCAAGGAAGAGACTCTGTGCCACCATGTGTCCACGATGCACAAGGCAGTGTAACGAAACTCATCAGTGAGTATTTTAGAAGTAGTACTGGGAGCTCTTTGGATCAAAATCATGGAGTGCTGAGGCGTACACTAAAGCGAAAGAGAGGCACTTTGGAAATACTACTCCCTGCAATATTTCCAAAGCAGAAGGTGACTTAAAAACCCCAGAATCACTTTCAGAAGTGAACTGGACAGCTAAATCCTGAACTAAACTCAGGATAACTCTTTTAGCTTGATACTCTTCCTTCTTTTCTACCTAACCCTTTATATGTCTTGCTTTTTACTAAAGAATATTACAGTCAACAGTACATCTTTATGACCTTCCAGCAGATGTGCTAACCCAATTATATCTATTTTGGACATTTCTTTACTGATGCTATCTCTGCTGTTCCAAGAACTTAATTGCAAAATCAGCCAAACTCTAAGGGCCACTGCTGCCTAGAGATTTCCAATCCATAAACCAGACCTCTTCCAATACTCTTCTTGGAAGGAATTAAGCACTGAAGAAAGACAGCAACAGAAATCAGTACAGTGATCAGAAAAATCACCATTAAGACTATTATAAAAAGTAAACATCTAATATTAGATTGCTTGGAGCTGCCCAACTCCCTGTTTGTGACTTTCAGTTGCAATGTGGTTTGTACAGTAGATCACTCCATTCCTACAACAGGCCTACAACAGCCAGTAGTTCAATGGTTATACCAACTACTCGGATTAAAGAAGCACCAAGTTTCAAAATTCCCTTCTGATCCTTCTTCATAGATATACATCTTTTAGATAGGTGGTCTGAACTCTCAGATGTGTTGTTGTGGGTCTTTCTCAGTACTTCTACTAATAGGATTCTACTTTGCCTAAAAAGGAGTTACACAAACTTTAGGTCAGTTAATATCTCTGGAGAGCAGTGTTGAGGTTTCCGTACTTGCTTTGAGCAAATTTAAAGGCTTATATCAAACACAGCAGTTGACAGACTGAGTTATAGTTCATAGTACTTGCGGGGCTGATGACTGGAGCACTTGCCTCTGCTCCAGATACTTAAGGAATGACTTTGGGATCCAGTTTTGTGATTTAAGTACAGGAACATGCAGTTTATGTAGCTGGGGAAGCACAGAAGGAAGCAGACAGCTGTATTTTCCATATTGTCAAGACTTCTGACCACTCAGAAGCAGGGCCTGTAGTGACAGGAGAAAGAGCAATGGTTTTAAATTGAAGGAGGGTAGATTTAGATTGGATATCAGGAAAAAAAAACTTCATGGGGAGGGTGGTAAAGCACTGGAACAGGTTGCCTAGAGAAGCTGTGGATGCCCCATCCCTGGAAGTGTTCAAGGCCAGGCTGAATGGGGCTTTGAGCAACCTGATCTAGTAGAAAGTGTCTCTGCTCATGGCCGGGGGATTGAGACTAGATGATCTTTAAAGTCCCTTCCAAAGCAAACCATTCTGTGATTGTATGATCTCTATGTTGTTGTGAAATCATACTGGCGGAAAATTTTAGATAGTAAAAATATTACTTCTAAACTATCTATCTCGAAGCTTTTCAGGAAATGAAGAAGAATTCTGAGAATCTAAACCTGTGAATTTAAGCACTGATAAGTACATTTTTGAGGTTATGTGGTGCCAAAGTCCTTTTATATATCTAACCTTATTTCTCCTATAGTGCTATCGATTTACCTAGACCTACACCTGAGTAAAAGTACTACTCTGGGTAATATTATAATTTGACCTTTAAAGACAATTTCAGAACATCCTAGTTAATTTAATTTTATAAGTGACATTAACACCTATCACATACTACAGATGCTCTTAGAAAATATTAAGATGAACAGTGGCTGTGTAAAAAGAGGCAACAGAGCACCTAACGCACCTTAAAATGTAACTACCTCACAAAAATGTCTTCAGTCATATTAACATCCATAAAATAAAAGACAGTGCTGCAAAGTCCTTTTCTTCTAATGCACATCCTTCCTGAACTGTTGTGTGGGAAGGTCTAGGAGCAGATCATCTGAAGGTTCAGCACTTTGTAGTCCTCACAGAGCAGAAAGACAGATACTTTCCAGAAACCAATGCTTTCCTGTGTCTGTCTCTAGGCTGAAGTTCAGATCTGCACAAAAGATCATCAGAAGCCTCACTTTCATGTAAGTCTTAATAAAGCCCAACCAAATTAGAAAATATTAAGCCCTTTACAAAAGAGGCTAAAATGAGGAACCTGAATACATTTCAACTGTAATATGAGGTCTAGATAATGTACCTATTTGAAGCTCACTTAAAGAAGGCTAGGAACCAGAGTTGCATGTAATCCAAGTCTCAATCAATCAAGATTTTAAAAAAGTAATATGAAAACTCTAAATCTTGGAAACTCAACAGTGCAATAACACCAGTCATTTATTTGAAACTGCAAACTTTTGGGTTTTTTTGTAATAGGTGTCAAATTAGGAAAAAAAAAAAATGTTTTCAGAAAAAAAAATTCATGTAAATAAGAGATTAGTGAGGCTAAATCAAAAGAGAATTGAAATATTTCTTCACCTGAGTGCATCAAATACATTTTAATACCATGGTCTGCTACAAATAATACACAATTTTAGAAAACAGGTTTTTTTAGTTCTGTCCCCCCAAGGCATAGCTGCTATGAAGATTTTTCACTACCTTAAAGTATTGTTGCACTAGAAATTAATTGTTTTCCAATATTGATGATCACATGACTCTCTATTTGATGAACCACAACAATGATAAACCACGACAATTGATAAACCACAACAATGCCTCATCAATTTTTCAGAAAATTTCTGTGAGACAAAGGAGAAGACAATTCAGAATAGTTTCACCTTAATTCAGAATTTGGGTCCTCTTCAAAAGGTCATCTGAGTACATGCAAATACATTTCCTCAGTATACTATTGGGCAGATGTGGGATCATGTTGATGTGTTATTACTTTACTGCAGATAGGCTTTCACTCCTTTTCTTTCTTCCACCTCCTACACATCATCAACTATGAAGGATATTAGATTAAGTTCAGCCTGGATTTGTGGATATGCAACCCTTCTATATTCAAACTAGCTGTAAGTAGATGTAAACTGATTGATTTGTCCCATGGTTGTTCTGGCTTATCATAACAATTTACTACCATTAACCTAGTATTCTAAATTGATATTATTCTATTTTCACTGCAAGTTTCTGACTTCTCTTGTTCTGCAACGAAGGTCATATGTCTTGTTATTTTATTTCTTGTCAGACTGCACTGTATTCAGAAGAGTCTGAAACTCTTGTATATATTTGGAGGGTTTTTTCCCCCTCTAAACAATCACCAACCATTCAGCTCTACATAAATTTCCTGTAATTCACTTTAGCTTGTCTACACAGTTATTTCAAGACAGCAGGCATCTTTTAAATGGAGTAATTCTCATCAGATTTGCACCAGGCAGTGTCTACCAACCCTTTGACTACCTTTATATAAACCAGTAGTAACCTACTACAATTTTTAAAAATGTACTTTTAATTCTTTACCTGGAAGAAGATCCATATGTATTTGGAGAGGTGTGAGGTAAATGCTACCTTACCTGCCCTGTCTCTTGATTCTACCCAGTCAGGGACTGATAAAAAGAAAACTCTGTGGGAGTTTGCACCACTTAAGCACAGCAGGAAGAGACACATAAAGACCTAACAGCAGAAAAGAATATTTATCCTTTGTGTTATCAATCCTACTGTGTGACAAAGACAGGTGGATTCTTCTGCCTCAGGGATTAGAAGAAGGCATAGGGAAGATGACCATTTGCTCCTTTTCCCAATAGTTATCCTTTCACTCTATACCTCTCCTACTTACTGAGAATTTTACCTTCCCTCACATTCAAAGTTCTTTCTATCTAACTACTTGTGCACTTTTCTTTTTCACAAAACCTTCTTTATCCACATTAGGAAAACTATACATTAAAGGAATAAGCCTGCAAAATACAAAGCAAGAGTTCCATTTAGCAAACTTCTTTTTCTTACCAAAATTAACTTCCCACAAGAAAATATACTGTTATTTATAGATAAGGTAAATGCATGCTTCTTATCAGGACTGTAATAAATGCAATAGAGAGGTTGATAAGGAACATTTTAAACTTTGGAAGCAGAAAATATCACAGCAATATTAAATAAATTTCAAAAATAGCATAATGGAATTTTAGGAAAAAGAAAATTATACGTATGGGACAGGACTCATAAAATCTATTGAAAATATTTGAAAAAAAATAAGTGGCCAAAGGAAAGAAAAAAAGATTTTCCCATGAAATTCTGGAAATGTTGCTTTTTACCAATCCAGAATAAAAGAAAACTCCAAGCAGAATGGGGTTCTTCACTCAGAAGAGAAATAACCAGTTCTGTAGAAAAAAAAAAAAAATAAAAAAAAAATGCAGTGAAATCCTTTGGAAATCTGACAGCACGTATAATGGCTCTTCTGTGAAGACCAATTCTCTGGTATACATCCTCCACTAAAGTTGACAGAACAATGCTGATACTGAAACATAGAGAATTTAACCCCAAATATATTTTCATTAGGGTCCCATTATGAATCTGAAAACAATATTTTGACAACAAGTTTCTTTTAATTAACCAAGTTCTACATTTATGACACAGAAGAGGGTCTCTGGAAGGCTATATATCCTAATTAAAGGCCACAAAGTTAGATAATCTGTTCTACCTCTGCTGGAGGTGGAACATCCTACCAATGCCACAATATAGAATCATAGAATGGTTT
>NW_010273820.1:0-15102 GCF_000690775.1 Eurypyga helias
CCTCCCCTGAGGAGGAAGGAGCAGCAGAGACAACGTGTGATGGACTGACCACAGCCCCCATTCCCTATCCCCCTGTGCTGCTAGGTGCAGGTGGGGAGGGAGAGAAATGAGGAGCAAAGCTGAGCCCAGAGATAAGTGAGGGGTGGAAGAAGGGGTTTTAAGATTTAGGTTTAGTTCTGATTTGTTTGGCAGTAAATTAAATTATGTTTTCCTGGGTTGAGTCTGTTTTGCCTGTGACAGTAACTGCTGACTGAGCTCTCCCTGTCCTTATCTCACACAACCTTTTCGTTGCATTTTCTCTCCCCGGCCCAACTGAGGAGGGGGGTGATGGAGCAGCTTTGGTGGTCACGGGGCCTCCAGCCAGGGTCAACCTACCACAATCAGTGTTAGTGTGTTTCACAGTGCATGATGAACAGTCGTTACTTCTTGCAGAGACTCCAGGCTTGCCACACTGATTGATGCTTTTCAACTAGAGCACCTAATGCAGAGTTTGGAAGCAGAGGGGATTTTCTAGGATCCTAGTTTCTGAGCTCTGCTTGTAAACCGGTGGGGACAGCAGGTGTTTAGTTGCTGGAACTGGATTTCTAGGTATTATAAACTAGGGACACCCTATTCCTTTCCAAGACAACAGGGTAGAAGGCAGAGGATGGTGGGGGTGACAAAAAGCAGGGGCAATTCAGAGAGACCTCACCGTGTTAGGCTTCCATAGAGAAAGCACACAGCAGATTCCTGCCTGATAGGAGTTTCTTCTGTCCCAGGAGCTCTGGGAGGGGGGTGGGAGGGTGAGGGAGAAAGAGTGACCCCTGTGTTGGGAAGCCCTTTTCTTCAAGGGCTTGTGTTCCTGTTTTGTGTGCTCCCTGCCTCAAGATGTGGATGGTGACACCTGGGTGGATATTTGCAGGGATTTGCACAGTTGTCCACTTGTCCTCTGAGTGTCATGGGACTGTGTGGGAGCCAGGCAACAGTGCCACCATCTCACAAACCTCTGCAGAGTGAATTCCTTTTGTTCTTCTTCATCAATGCTTTGTACTAAAGAAAGTTAGGTTCCCACAGATCCACATGTGGTTCGTTTTGGCCATCAAATCTGATCTTCTGAATTTCCCATTTCATAGAATCACAGGATGGTTTGGGTTGGAAGGGACCTTAAAGACCATCTAGTCCCAACCCCCCTGCCATGGGCAGGGACCCCTTCCACTAGACCAGGTTGCTCCAAGCCTTGTCCAGCCTGGCCTTGAACACTTCCAGGGATGGGGCATCCACAGCTTCTCTGGGCAACCTGTCCCAGTGCTTCACCACCCTGTCTGTGAAGAATTTTTCCTGATGTCCAATCTAAACCTCCCCACTTTCAATTTAAACCCGTTACCCCTTGTCCTGTCACTACAGGCCCTTGTAAAAAGGCCCCCCCAGCTTCCTTGTAGGCCCCTTTCAGGTACTGGAAGGTGCAATAAGGTCTCCCCGGAGCCTTCTCTTTTGGCTGAACACCCCCAACTCTCTCAGCCTGTCCCCATGGCAGAGGTGCTCCAGCCCTGTGATCATGTCCATAGTCTCCTCTGGGCTCGCTCCAACCACTCGATATCCTTCTGATGCTGGGGGCCCCAGGCCTGCATGCAGTACTCCAGGTGGGGTCTCATGAGAGCAGAGTAGAGAGGGAGAATCTCCTACTTCGACCTGCTGGCCACGCTGAGCTGGATACAGCTCAGGATACGGTTGGCTTTCTGGGCCAGCATAAACCTCATATTTCACATAAGCCTCATGTATAAACTCACCCACTTGCCCCATTACTGCACCAGTATTTAACAAATATCTCCCTCTCGTTAGGCCTCTTTAAAAATGAACATTTCTACCTGTCAGCTGGCAGCACTGCGCCAAAACTGACTGTGACTAAGGAAGCCTTCTTTGCAGCACTAAAATAGGAAGGTTTGTTGTTTGTTTTGTTTGAAAAGTGAGGGAACAAATTACTACTTGGATCTGCCTTCTATGTCAAAGCCTGAGTCTCAAAAAGGAGAGGGATAGATCCAAATGCAGCTACAGTGGTGCACTGCATTGCCCAGTCCAGGGGCTGTGGCAGTATGAATGCTGAGGTTTGCTGCTGTTCTTAGTCTTGAGGGACAGCTAAAAGATCACCACCAACGTCTTATCCTGTAGTTAAGCCATCCCTATGCACCTATAAACCCATTCTCAGCCTGGCCTTGTCTTTGTAATTCTAATCTGTTCTTAACCTCTTCAGCTCTCCTGTATTTGCTGCATATTTCTCCTGTAAAATAAATTCTGACAGCAGTAATAATAGCAGTTTTATTCTCACACAAGCACTTTGTTTCATTCCTTCAGTGAACCCTGAGGAGAGTAGAAGCATCTGTGAGCTGAACCAGAGATGCAAGTGTGTTAGAACAGCTCAAGCACCATAGTAGTGTGTTTCAGATCATGTCATGGGAGCATGTAAAATGCCATCCTGTAACAAGAAATATGATAAATAATAGTTGGGTTTTTTCAGCAAATAAGTGTGAAGTATTTCCTAGAGATTCCTATTGTAGAATAGGATTCTCTGGTAGATCTCAGGTGCAGATACATGACTGAGTTACCGTGATTTTACATCAGCACGCGGACGAGCAGAGGTGGAACACCTGACCACGCTCATTCCAATTATAGGGCCTCGAGAGAATTTGTGTTGTTATTTTTTCATCACTTCTTTGACTGGTTAGATAATTTCACGCCTCCTGTCTGCTTGCAATGAATTACATTATCTAGGCTCTCTATCAAAACCCCAGTCCCGTTTTCCCATTCCACGCAGTAACCTGACCATGGAGAGTACGTGAAGAGGGCAGCCACATGAATGAGTCACTGATGCTCTGGCACCATATGGAAATGGACTGTGTGTGCACTCAGCTCCTGGTAAACCTGAGCTGGAATTCACCTTCTCAGATCTCAGGGAAAAAATTGATTTCGCTGTGGTCAGTCAGTTATATGTCCAAGACTGTAAGTTAACAATAGCTTGGAAAACTTTGGTTTTACCAAAGTTTACTTCTGGAAATGAAGCATTTCCAGTGATTTGGGGTAATAAGCGGAGGAAGCCCTGGCTTTGCTTGGTGCAAATAAACATGGTGTGGCAACATGACGTATTGCAAGTTGGACCAGATGGACTCTACTGCTTCTTCTAACCAGCATTTCTATGGTTTTGTGATGTCCCTACAGATTTCCAAAGGATCCTTCAGTGGTCTCTATCACCAATCTTTTGTTCTTCATGGACACCTGTAATGTGGCACTGAGTGGTGGTGTTTATGGTTTCTAGGAAACTTGAGCTATAAGCAGAATATGAAGAATTTGTATTACATGATGTGCACCAGAGTGAGAGTAGCCTCAGTCTTTTGATTCCACGTAGCTATTGGTGTGTAATGTGTAATTTTTCTGCACCATTTTACTTGTTCGAGTTAATCCTTTGCTTGCTTTTAAGGGAACCAAGAAAGACTCAGAGGGAACTGACCTTTGTCTAGTTGCCATGTCACCTTAATGAAAGTCAGCTGGAAAAGGCAGGGCTAATTGCTTTGATTTAATCCTGAAATGTCGATGACTCACTGATGGCTCGTTCAGAAGAGCTATCTGCTCAAGGTAGAGAGACCAGATAAACATAGCTTCCTTGAGATGAAGTTAAGCAATTTAAGTGCTGGAGGTTTCAAATGTCTGTGTCCTGAGTGTTGCATACTGCTTGCTGGAACTTGAACTCTGACTTTGGTATCCGAATCCTCTTCAGCCTTGAGGTAAGAGCAATAAACCTTCTGTTCAGCCCTCAGAACACAGCACCAGTGACTTGGTTCACACATCCCTCTGACATGGAGCGTGCATCCACGCAGTGAGCTGTCTGATGCAGGAGCCCTGCCAGACCTGAACGATGACACTTTCTGAGACTATCGGGGGTTGGAACTAGATGATCTTTAAGGTCCCTTCCAACCCAAACCATTCTATGATTCTATGACTATCTGGCAAATAGGTAGAACAGGTGAAAGAATTAAAAGATTTTTGATCTCACTGGGACTGACTGGCTTCTACTGCTAATTTATTTCACTTCAGCAATTAAAAAAGGTTGTTGGAAGAGTGGAGGTCTGAGGTAAAAAGGGATAGAGAAAGAGCAAAGCATCAACCGAGCAGACTGGGAATGGAAGGGGAGGGTACTGGTTGAGGTGAAAGTGAGCAGAGAGAGAGACACCTTAGGCCTGGAGAAGAACATGAGTTAAGAGCCACTGTGGGAATGGGTGAAGGTGGAGTTCCTGTGGAAGACTTTGGTGAACGGGTTAAGTGATTTAAAATGTAGAAATGCCGTAGTGCAGGAGTAAGCTGGCGGGGTAGCACGGCAGGTCGTGCAGTTGAGAAGCAGCAACCAGCTCCCAGGCAATCAAGGACAAAGTCTTGTGGGGCTAGATGGAAAGATGGCAAAACAGAATGCAGGTGAGGAATGGCTCAGATGTTAGTGCTGTCAAAGAATGCAGTGCATGAACCCTGACAGAGGCGTGGGGCAAACATGCAGAAAGCATGTGTGGGGAAGAACTGGCGTGCTGTGCAAGCAAAAATCTGAGCTGCCATCCCAAAGAACAGCAGGTGAGAGAAAGGGGTTGTTGAAATACCAGATATAAAGAATAAGTGGTATGTGCTGTACTACGTTCAGGGCAGGCAGCATAGAATAACAGATGCAGTTATCGACAGCAGTGCCACCAGAGTCTCTGAGCAAATTAAAACTCAACAGAAGAAAATGTCAGAGCAGACGTACCTGTCATGTCAATGAAAAGGTGATGTGCAGCTTGATTTTCAGCATGTTTGGACTAAGTGCTTTCTCGCTTTCCAAGCTCCTATGGGAAGAGGTGTTCGTAGACTAGATCCCTGCATGATCTTTCCTTGCTGTCTCTTCTCTGGCTTTCTTATCCCCTGAGTTGGTGGGCAGGCATGGGGCAGGACTGCAGCCTCACATTAGAAAGAGCAGCAAAGACTTGCATTGATCCATCTGGGACATCACCAACGTGGGGGGTTGTTGTGGTAGGCCACTGATGTCAAGGGACAGCGTTTGTGCTTGTGACAGTTTGAAAGGGAAAGGACCGGGGTAGTTTCCCATGGAATGCCCGTGTAACTGTCAGAACAGACAGTAAATGAGACCTATTTCATACCCTGCAGCTGACCTCAGGCAAGCTGCTTCAGTCTCCCGTCCTTCGGTCTTGCCCTTTTCAAAGTAACTCCAATAAATCAGGATCTCTGAAACCTTCTGACTCTCTATAAAGGCTTCTCTCCTGCTTTTTTGGTTTAGAGTGCAAGAAGTTCCCTGGTAATATGTCACCTCTATTCCACAGCATCATTAATTTCTTTGGGGCTACTGAGAAGGACAGTTTTGGGGACAGATGCTGTGTTTCGCTGTCGTTTATAAGTGTTTGCATACAAAGGCTTTCAGACATACAAAGTGCTAAGCAGGCAGTGGATTTCAGTAGTTTAATATCGTTGTCTTCAGGACTCTCTTTCAGCAATAAAAATCTTATAGTCTCAACACGAAAATGTGAACCGAATGGAAAGCGTCCCTTTGTGTGGTCTGGGAAAACTGAGGTTACTGCAATTAACAACTTCAGAGTTGCAAAAATATCCACGAGCTTGGATATTTAACCTCTGGAAGTGATCACTACAGTTACCAATATGTTTCTGTGTTTCACCATATGTTTTCACAGCTCACCTGTATGTCTTTATTTTCATGCCTTATTGTCTTGGTGCAGATCTGCTGCTCTGCAGCACCTACAGTTCTTCTGTGTGCCAAAGGAAATGCTTAGTTATCCAAATCACATTTATTCAGCTATTTGGTGCTCCTCTGTGCACCAGTTGTTTCCTGGGCTACATTTGCTAGTATAATCCATCTCTTATTGTCATATAGCCCATCCAATGGATTTTGCTTCATTCCTTGATCCAACAAAAATAAATTGTTGAACAATCCTGCTTTATCAGTGTAGTTTGTCTTCATTTTCCATAAGCTTAGTTGTTCAAAATTTTTTTTTCTGAAAATACACTTCAAATACATCATGCGATGTCGCGGCACAGGTGAAGAAGAGGAATTAGGATTCTCAGGCAATGCTGTGAGAAAGACAGTATGCTGGAAGAAAGCAGTCTTTGATCAGGCTCTGCATTGCCATTTCATGCTAAGACCAAAGCAAGGGTATATTGATTCTCTGAAGGCTGTTTGATATCAGCCCCATGAACGCACTTGCAACTTGTCTGCCTGTGAGCAGCACCGGTGCGTGATAGAGTGTCGCTAGGCCTGGGCAGCCCACGAGCGTCAGAAATGAAGTGTAGTGAAACCAGTAGCTTAGCTGCAGGTTAAAGAAAGTGCAGAATCAGGGCTTAATACTTGAGTGAGTAGTAGAAGGAGAAGCAAAGCTATTGTCGGGACAAGGGGGAAAACAAGAGAAAATGAAAGAAAACTAGGAATGAGGAAGTATTGGGGTTTTTTATGGCTTTTAATGGCTTTAAATTGAAAGTAAGTAGATTTAGATTACATAAAAGTAAGAAATTCTTCCCAGAGAGGGTGGTGAAGCACTGGAACAGGTTGCCCAGAGAAGCTGTGGATGCCCCATCCCTGGAAGTGTTCAAGGCCAGGCTGGATGAGGCTTGGAGCAACCTGATCTAGTGGAAGGTGTCCCTGCCCATGGCAGGGGGGTTGAAACTAGATGATCTTTGAGGGCCCTTCCAACACAAATCATTCTGTGATTCTGTGATTTTTTACTGTGCATTGTGGGATGCATCAGTGAGTCTGACATGGCCTAATACAGAAGCTGAGGATACTGTCTCTAACTGTTCATCCCATGCCCCAGCTCACAGATACTAATCTGTTTATGGTTTTGCTATAAATCAGTGTCTTTTGAGTGCCTCTGGTTAATGGTCAGCTCAGGTTTCTGTGTTCTGGGACAAGACAGACAGCTAGAGCCTGTCAGTTTTACAGCTGCAATACTTTTTGTGAATGAGTGTCATTAACTTTCCCCTCCATTCAACCTTAACAGCCATTTCCATTGCCAGCAATGACTGAGATGAGCTAATTACAGACATGCAATTTTGCTGTACATAATGTATATAATTTTGTAATTAAGGAGTAGTAGCAGTTTACATAAACCTGCCTTTGACTGCAAGGGTCTGGCAGGAAGCTTTGCAAGAGAAACTTTGCATAAAAGAGTTAAATAAGAGTCAGATCATTGATAGGAAAAAAGATCTCAAGACATTTCTACATTCTTTTAGAAGTGCTAATATATCCACAGTAATGTTTTTTTAACATGTAGCTTTCAGCTCCTGTATTAGCTGAAATATTATTAGCAATGTCCTGAACACGTAGCTGAATCTCATGAATGCATGCAAACTTAAAGCCTTACAGTTTTAGAAGAATCTGTTTGGGGTTTTTTGGGTTTTTTTTTGCAAGAGATTTTTTGTGTTTGCCATGCTATTGTGGTTTCTTGTCTAGGTGTTTGCTGCTTGTTGCAGTCTTGTTTGTGTCTTCCTGTATGGAACAGATTATTGATGACTATTGATAGTAAAAGCTGCTTTCATGTGGCTTGCATTGGTGTGGTGCCTAGGGACCAGATCTTTTTTTGGTAGGCTCTAAACAAACTCTGGAAAATATGTGCTGCTCCAGGTGACTACTAAGAGTCTCTAGAAAGCCTGGAAGTGTGAGAGAGGAAAGAGAGGAGGTATACTGGGTTTACACGGGAAGGTTTTGATGGCAGGGTCCTACAGGAGTGGCTTCTGTGAGAAAAGGCCAGGGGCTGCCCCTGTGTTGGACAGAGCCAGTTTCGGTTCTTTTATAATTAAACTGTCTTTATCTCAACCCATGAGTCTTTCACCTTGTTTTATCTCCCTGTCCTGATGAGGAGAGGCAGAGGGTGAGCAGGCTGGTGGGCACCTGGCAGCCAGCCAAGGTCAACTCACCACACAAGGATGTGAAATAAATACAGCAACATTAATTCTCACTTTTTTTTTTTTCCAAAATTCTTAAAGCTTGGAAATATGGTGATGGAGATTGAGTGCTACACAGCACAGTCTTTTGTCCTAGGGAAGTGCTTCCAGAAAGATAATCATAGAATCACAGAATGATTTGGTTTGGAAGTGACCTTAAAGATCATCTAGTTCCAACCCCCCTGCCATGGGCAGGGACACCTTCCACTAGACCAGGTTGCTCCAAGCCTCATCCAGCCTGGCCTTGAAGACATCCAGGGATGGGGCATGGATGGAGTCTACCCACATTGACTTAATTTTCAGTGGCAGATCATACCTTGGATATGGGAGGAGATGAGTTGTTTCTCTGGAGAACCATGCAGAGAGACAGATGTACTCTGCAGGCAGAGGTGTGATTTATGCTGTTGAGTGTTACAGATTCCCTTAGTGTAGCTTGATTTAGGACTAGTAACATCAAAGCTGTAACAGCACAACCATGGGTGTCTGGTGCTCTAGCCTGGCAGAGGTGTCAGTGCTGGGGTATGCTACTGCAGTCTCACTGCCCGCTTCAGCTTGGTTGTGTTCCCATCACTTCTCTGTAACTGCTCCCTACGGTCATGACTCATACAGCTGTTTTGGTGATCTCTGGCTGTATTTTAAGCCAGGTGTAAATGATTTAAATTGGTCTAAATACACTAACTGTTTTTGGGTCTCAGAAAACAATGGGGATTCACTGTGCTGACTGAAAGACATTTTTATCTCGGAACAGCTTAGTGAAGTCATATGGAGAAATTCTCTGCCTGCAGCACATATCCTTTCCCAAAATAGACAACAGACTAAATTGACTTGTTATTTTTACCAGAAGTTCTAGGTTGGTTGTCTTACTTCAAAGGATTTCAAACTGATCTTCTGTTGAAACAAACTCACAGCTCTGTAATAATTATCTTCATTCCCTACAAATATTTTTTAAACTTCCCTGAAGTTTCTAATATCATGTCCTATTTAACATGGTCCTTAGAATTCCACAGGCAGTGGAAGCAGAAGGTATGTACCCCTCTAACTTAGCTCTAAAGGCAAAGCTCTCAGTTTTCAGACGTTCTGGAGCCACCAGCAGTTAGGAATTCATTTTCCTCACAGTTATCACAAGGGAAGCTGTCTTTACGCTGCTGTTTCACCAGATATTGGAAAGGGCAGGTGGTGAAGCTCTTGCTCTTCAGCATTAATTTTCCCCTTAACCAAGTATGACTCTCCTGAAGGCACTCTGAGTGTCGCTAAAGGAACTGGTGCTGTGATGCAGCTGCATGAACCTCTTGCTTCTGTGGATCCAAATGTTTCATCTGGCTACAGAATTGAGGTGTTTAGAAAGCTGCAGCAGTTAAGGATGTCTTAGTGCTACTATATAACTCACAAATTCTCTCTACAAATGTACGTGTAACTCAGTATTTAACTCCTGAGATCAGTTATTTTGACTCACCATGAACAACAGTATTTCAGGATGGAAAAATGTGTAAGTAGGAAGTAAGTGGTGATAAAGGAGAAGGTGGAAGGATTCAAAGGAGGATTTGTAAACTGGCTGTGGTTACATGTAATCAAGTAACATCCTCTGCAGTCTGAAGCATCCGGTGAATAGTTCTCATAAATGATTTTCAGTATGAAGGTAGCAGAGGCACTTGTAATTGGTGTAGGTGTACTGCATCGTAAATCTATTTAATCAGAGATAATGAGCTATATTCTTTTAGACTAAACTAAACCCTGAGTAATTCTCTGAAGCTAAAAGTTTCTTCCTATCATATTCTGGATATACAGTCATGTAACAGCTAATTATAGGGATTAACTGAATTTCACAGGTGATAACCAGAAGAAACTGTCACATGATGTATGTTGCAGCTCCCTCATGTTTCAAAAATAACGAGAACAAATTTTTGTTAACATTGTGGTCTCATTAGAAAGTCTGTTAACCACCTTCTATCGATTGATCCTAAGATAAATTCTTGTGTGCAGAAAAGGAAAAGATGTTGTACCCAAAGCACTTCATGTGTAATTACAAAAATAATCTTCTGTCTATATAAAGATTTAGATTCTATTTTAGGAGGAGAAGAGTTAAAGGGTAGTACATCAAATGATCTCATTTTACATGATATAATTAAGATCAGATAGCTGAGAATTAAAAAAAAAATCTTGGTAATGATTTCCTTTAAAAAATCTTTAATGGGAATTACTCCAGGACATTGTAACTGTGTAAGTGACAGTAAAGTTGTCTTCTGGTCACTAAGGTTTCATTTTGGAAGTGTTATACAGCAAATCTCTCTTTGTAAGTCAGAGCAGGTGAAATGAAGGTTCAGCTGTGAACTCCCTAATCTCCTTTCTTGTGGTTGGGTTGAGTCTGGCTTTTATATGAGTATCAGGAGCACCTGTGTCAAAGCCATCCATCCCTTGGTGTGCTCACTGTGATCATCGCTTCTTTGGGAATGCAGGTTTGTTCCATGCTGTGTGGATTAGATGGAGGCCAAGGGCAACTCTGTCCTGGAATAACTGTTTGTTACTAGCTGTGATCAGTGACTGTTTTTTTCATTACATTATTTGCAGTCTTCTCACTGTCTGTCTTGGATCCTGCACCCTACCTCCAGTTTCTTCTTCTTACACTGTTTCTTCAGAACCTTAGTTCATAGAAACTTAGGAAAGGTGCTGTTTTCCATTTCATGTGGGTACATCTTAGAGCACATCATAGGGCCTCTGTCTCTGACTGAGGCTTCTGCTACTGTAACTTCTGCTACTGTCAGTGCTGTACAGAACCTCCAGGTGCCACCTCAGCTAAAAGAATCTAATTCATAAGACTAAAAATGTTCTTTTCTGGGTGTTAATTTTTCACTACTTCTGCAAAAAAACATGGCGGGATCAAAGACCAGATTTGGGAACTATTAACTTCCAACTGTCTGCAGCTATGGCTTTCTTGATGTTCTGTATGCACCCTAGGTGATCCTCACATATCACGCCCTTCCTGAAACAAGGTAAAATTCCATTTAGATGTCATTACTCTAGAATCCTTGTAGGCTCCATGCTATAAAACTGTAGCATTGTACTTGCTGAACTTCAAGATGCAAAATTAATTCTTGTTTGGACCATATACATTCGGTGGGATTTGTCTCACTGAATTTTAGCCATCTCTGATGACTCATCTAAGCCTGTCATCTCAGTTCCATTTGATGATGCTCAACAAGGAAGACCAAATAGACCAAATCACCATCTGGAGATGCCCATCTTTTGTAATAGACCAAGGAGGTTCCACATCTGTACTGCTTCTGTGATTAAAAGGGACTACATGAAGCCTGTTTTACCGTGGCTTGAAGATGGACGGACTGCTTGAGTGGGCTTTTAGAACCGTCATTGCAATGCAAGCAAAAGAGGGAGCTCAAAGAATTCTTTAAGCCTAAGTAAGCCTTGCCAGACTGGCTGAGATGCTGAAACAGCTAATTAGAAGGCAGCACTATGGATCTTTGTACCGCATTTTGTTCCTTTTCTTTATTCCTCTCCCTCCGTGTTGTGTAGAGGCAAAGTCTGACCCTTGTGGAATTCTGTGCTTTCGGGGGTGGCAAATGCATTACTGCAGGAAGAGCTGCAGGTCTTCCCAAAAGTCCTTGCCATTTTGCATTACTCTGTGAAAGGGAGATGATAGAGCAGTTGAAGATAGATTGAGTCTCCCTATTGCAGTATTTTTAAATAAGATTCATAGAGTAAAAATTGAAAAAAACACAGTGTTAGACCTTAATAGAGCAGCACTTAGTTTCTTCCTTCCTCTTCGTTTCGAGGAGGGCCACAAAGATGCTCAGAGGGCTGGAGCACCTCTGCTATGGGGACAGGCTGTGAGAATTGGTCTTGTTCAGCCTGGAGAAGAGAAGGCTCCAAGGAGACCTTATAGCCCCTTCCAGTACCTGAAGGGGCTCCAAGGAAGCTGGGGGGGACTTTTTACAAGAGCCTGTAGTGACAGGACAAGGGGTAATGGGTTTAAATTGAAAGTGGGGAGGTTTAGATTAGATATCAGGAAGAAGTTCTTCACGGAGAGGGTAGTGAGGCACTGGGACAGGGTGCCCAGAGAAGCTGTGGATGCCCCATCCCTGGAAGTGTGCAAGGCCAGGCTGGATGAGGCTTGGAGCAACCTGGTCTAGTGGAAGGTGTCCCTGCCCATGGCAGGGGGGTTGGAACTAGATGGTCTTTGAGGTCCCTTCCAACCCAAACCATTCTATGATTTTGTGATTCTATGATTCTTGAGGCACTGGCCAAAATGAACATTTCCAGTGGAAACTGTAAGTGACTGCTTGTTTTTCTTACAGAAGAGACTTCAGGATTTGGATGCTCATTTGTGGAAGGGTTTTATGTTGCACTGCAGATTTTTTCCTGTACACATTAAAATAAAAGTATGTTCAATCTGTCAAGCTAACATACTTTTCAACAGCATTATGCAGGTTTTCTGTACCCCAGTCATAACTTGCACATGAAGTTTCTATTGCAATAAAACATAATTCACTGTTCTGCAAAGTCAACGTTTCACCTTAACTTAGGAAAAAAATAAAGTTTGGAAGTTACGTTTTAATTAATCTATCAAAGAAAACAGCCTAATATCACCTTTTCCATATTTGATATATAAGCCAGTAGCTCATTGTTATTTGGCAGATAAAGTCAGAGTTGTGTTGCTTTGAAAAGTGCTATAAATTTAACACACCTTTTCTTGCACTTTGGATTCTTTGAAGTCCAATGTAGTTTGTCTGCCCATTCACACATCTCCTTTTTTTTTTTTTTCTTCTGCAACGCAGTTGTTCATGTCAAATTCGGGATTTAAGATATTGTGCTTTGGTACCAAGCAGAACATGAATTAAGCAGTCCTCACTTGACTGCCCAATGGTTAAATAGGCACTCAATTTGCCCTCGGGGTGGGGGGGAAATGTGTGTGTGTGTTAATTCTGTGTTTGAAATGGAAATAGCACTGTGGATAAACCTGCCTCAGCTTAAGAAATGTAATGTATGAGTTCTCAGTAATGTGCTTTTGTAAGAGAAAATCTATTACCAAAGAAGGTAGTAAGTGTTTAAATGGAGAGTCTCATCCAAATGGAAGTGAATGATGAGCACTAAACAGGTCTGCTAGGTGAATAAGCACTTTCAAAGATATTTTATTTGATCTTATTGTTCTCTTTGTTGAACGGAAATTGTAAATCTCTTTGAAGACACCTTGTTTTCTTCTATTTCTCATTGTATTTTCTCAAAATCCAAGGATGGTACTGGGGTAAGAAGACTGCCTTGCTTTCTTCTCACCTCTTTCTTTTCATCTTTTGTTTCCCCAGTGTCTCATTCATGCTTTTATTGTCCTTTGGGAACCAGATTAGGCTCTTCAGATTGATGTGGACATAAAAAAAAAAAAAAAACCACCAAAACAAACACCACCACAAAACCAAACCCTGCACATTGCCCGTTTTTATTGGTTATTTTCAGTCTGGATCCAATTGATGGTGTTTCGTCAGAATCTCTGGAGTCACTGTTTTCTCCAGGAAGGTGGCTTGTGACTGTATGTGACCTGTGACTGATGAAACCAACAGATTTGTGTTCTGAAAGTCTCAATTCTGGAACTAAAGACCTTCATAGGCAGCTTCAGAAAAAGAAAAAAGTGAAATACAAGGAAAGTTTTCATTATTGTTAAAATAGTCACCTTGTTGGTTAGAACAAGCTGCTTCTCAGCAATTGCAAAATTGGAAGGGGACTTTTAGCTTTCTTGGAATGAATGTTGAGGAAAAACCTGAGCTAAGTTGAAAAAATAAGAAGTGTCATTGTTAGTGCTCTGAGGAGTCGCTAGGATATTACAGGGGCTGATCTGTCTTTTTATTTCATACTGGAAGGAGAGTTGTGTCACCAGCATGATTTGGTGACTTGTATGTAAAACAGCTCATAGAACTGTTGAGAACTGGATGTGCAGCATTTGCAAGTTGTGCCAGCATGAAATGGCTTAGTCTTTCCATCCACTTCCTTGTAGTCGTGTGTGCTGGTTTTAGATGGGATAGGGCTAATTTTCCTCACAGCAGCTAGTACAAGGCTGTGTTCGGGTTGTGCTGAGAATATTGACAACATAATAATGTTTTTAGTTGTTGCCAAGCAATGTTGTTATCAAGCCAAGGACTTTTCAGTTTCTGATACTGCTCCTGTTTTCTCAGCTTCTTCTCTGCAAGAAGCTGGGAGGGGACGCAGCCCGGACAGCTGACCCAAACTGACCAAAGGGATGTTTCATGCCACCAAACATCATGCTCAGTATGTAAGTTGGAGGATGGCCCAAGGGTCTTGTGCTTGGCCTGGCTCTGGGGCTCTGACTCTTGGGCTCTCTGGCTCTCATTACTTGGGGACTGGCTAGGCATTGGTCAGTGTGGGGTGAGCAGTTGTAGGATTTGTTTTCTTTTCCATTATTTCCATTTTATATTAGTAGTAGTGATATTAGTATTATTGGTATAATTTTCATTTATTTTCAATTATTAAATTGTTCTTATCTCAATCTACGAGCTTCCTTGTCTTTTCCTCTGATTTTCTTCCCCATCCCACTGGGGAAGTGAGTGAGGAAGTGTTCAAGGCCAGGCTGGATGAGGCTTGGAGCAACCTGGCCTGGTGGAAGGTGTCCCTGCCCATGGCAGGGAGGGTTGGAAGTAGATGATCTTTAAGGTCCCTTCCAACCCAGACCATTCCATGATTCTATGATTCTTGCTGTACACGAATCCATACCCCTGCTTACTGCAGCAGTTCCCAAAACTTTCATTGCCATGGAGTCTCTGTTGCCTTTTGAAACTAAACTGCTTGTCCAGATGCTTATTACCTTGACTGGTGCTGGGAGATAAATACAAGAACATCTTCTCTACAGAGTAGCCCTGGTCTTTCCCTGAGCAGGCTTCCACCAGGAGGTGGTTTTCATCCAGAGGACTTAATGCACTGTACCATTATAAGGATGGCTCTTGGCCTGGTTTGAAATCCTGATCCTTTTTGTGGTGGTAGCTTTATGAAGAGTGTTACAGGCAGCAATGACATTTCATTATACAGATCTTGAGAAGATGCATGTGATGATGTTGAAGCTACCACACCACGTTTGCCAGGCTGCGGTGAACCTGAAACTATGTGGAACGGTTCAGAGATGGCCTCCTAACA
>NW_010273820.1:15144-29490 GCF_000690775.1 Eurypyga helias
GAGCTCAGCCAAGAAATGAAGCTGCTGAAATGCTTTTCTTAGGCTGTCACGGCATGTGCTGACAGCACCCATTATGTGCTATAAAATTAGAAGAGATTTTAAAATCCCTTTTCTCTCTCCCATGCCATTTCAAACCCCCAAAGAGCCAATAATTATCAGTTGATAAGAAAGCACCTTCCCACATAACAGCAGGTTATCCAAATGAGTGGTGCATTGTATTGGTAAGGTTATGTCAGAGGAACAGCCTCTTTTCCTCTTTTGCACCTGCTTTTTGCAGATTATTTATAGTCTTCCTGGCCAACATGTGATCACTCGAGTCCTTGTGCACGGGGGTTTTCTTGTGAGGCGGAAGATCACTTGTGTGCGAGCTGGGAGACGTCTTGGGAAGCTGGACTGAAACAGAGTCCAAGGAGCAGACAGTCCCATCTTGCAGTCAGGGTGCCAATTGCATATCTCTGATCTGCCTCTTCTGATTTAAGAGATGGTGTGTGCCTGAAAATAACCCTCACAGAACAATATGGCTCCTCACTGTTCCCTCTCAAGATTAGTCTTGTGCTATTTCACTTGGTTTTGATATCACCTGCAAACCAAATTTTCTGGTATCTGTCCAGTGCTAGCATACATTAGCTGAATTATTATTTCTCTCCGGTTTCTGGCCTCTTAAAGTTCTGACACATGCTGTTCTAGAGGAAACGATTGGCACGACTCATGTTTCGTGCTACATGTTGGGAAAGCATGCAAACGCAGCAGTGTTTACAGCAAGGGAAGCAGTAATAACACAGGAAGGGGAGCCTGGGTGGTTTAAGAGGTTGGTAGACTTTCAAATTCAGGCTCTAACAAGTAGGTTTGTTATCAGTGTGGCGCATAGTGTATCTACAGAGTCAGCTAGTGCCTGCCGCCCTTCTTACCAGATAAAACAACTTTGGGCAGTGTTCTTCGTAGCAGTGCAGTGCTTGGTGGGTGTTATTTATTCAATAAACCTCTGGCACTAGTTTCAAGAATGGGAAAAGAAAAACAGATACACAGGGGGACAAAACCGGGGCTTAAGCCCAGTGCTCTTTAAGGTATTTTCTTTAAGGTAATTTCTCATTGTGGGTGTGTAAGATCTGAGCTGGGTGTTGCTTTTCTCTTGGCAAGTGTTGTTTTTAAACCTTATTCTGCTCCCCAGTGGGAAAAGGAGGGTATTTAAAGGGAGAGACAATCAACAAAAACTGTAGTGGTATTATTAGCTGTAATAGGACTTTTAAGACTTAGAATTACTGTTGTATTTCCCTGTATCTGCAGGGACTTTCTCATCTCAAACAAACCTAATCTGTGATGGCTTAATGATGCTGTTTATAACCTGTCACATGAGCAGTCATCTCCACAGTCAAAACTCAGGCTCCTGGTGTTGCTGAATATTTTGCTCATCCTGTAAAATAGTATGATTATGAGGGATTTTGTATTAAGAAAAATCATTTTCACTGAAATTGGGAGAGCTTGCCTGGTCTTATCCACTTTTTGGAGTTCCATTTTTAGAAGGAGAATTTTGGCTCAGTAAAATTGACTAATAGAAGCATCTGGAATTTGAAGGTCTTGTATCAGGTTTAGTTATGAAAGCTGGCCGGTGTGACTTTGGCAAATGGTCATCCGTCTTATGCTTGCAGTCTCTTTTTTTAATTTGTTTTGCAGGCTGTCTGTTTCTCCCCCGAACTCCTCGGCTGGGTATTTAGGCCGAAGGAAGACGCGGTGCTTTCTGGCAACCAAACACAGCATAAGCTGACAGTAGCGTATGTTGTGTTTTGCCCAGACATCCTAAGGCATGAAAGCATGACAGCATCTGTCTGAATCATCCTTTAAGACTGTAACTTTCTAAAAGGCAGTGATTCTTATAAAATGCGTGATCTATGATCTGGACAAGAGTCTGGCATGAAAAAAGAAACCAACAAAAACAGTCCCAATAACTGTTCTGGTTCCTGAGGGACGTCACTGTGGTATTGACAAAACCTCAGTGCTGACTCTGTGATAATCAGATTTTGTAGATCCTCTTGACCTCTTAGCAAGATTCATTCCCTGTGTCATGTATGACATCTTTACTTGTGTTCCTGGATTGCTGTTATGTTCTGAGGACGCTTGTCTCTCCTGTGTGCTGCTTTCCTCTTGCAGCCTCTGATGTCGGGTTGGAGGTTTCACCTGATTTCTATGTCAAAAGGTATTTGAATCTTACCAGGCAAATACCACATGGGTGGGTGCATTTTGGAATCCAGTCCCATCCCTAGCCACCACCTCCTCCTTTTCTCAACCCCCTTCCTCATTGTTTTCACAGGTCAGGGTTCCCGGTAAACATTGACTCTGTGCTCCATCATGAGCCATTCATACAGCTGCCGTGCTTTGCTTACGTGATTGCAACTCAGATTTCGTAAGGTCACCAACTCCATGAATAAATTCCAGGCAGCAAAGGCTCTGTGAGAACATTGCTCCCCACACTCCCACTTACCTCAGCAGAAATTAAACTAGAGGGAAGCTGCAACCAGCACTCCTTTACCTCAACAGGCTGTACAAATTGTCTTCCTGAGTCAGCTGTCCTAAGAGAACTCCAGCCTCGGGCTCCTTTCCCCTCTCTCCCACTCTGGTGTTAATCAGATCATAGTGCTGCTAAATTCCACTGTGCTTTACTACGGGTAATAAAGTACAGTTACACCTCTCATTGTCATTGCCATGTCTCTCTGCGTTCAGTAATTATGGCAAGTGACTAATTGAATTCTGAATTTCAACTAAGAGGCAATTACTATAAAGATCAAACATCATTATCAGCCGATGCCCTGACAGCTTTCCAGAAGGGGGTTCAGCATGGAGCTGCATAGCTCTGTGGTCTCCTCGTCTGTCAGGCTGAGAAACAAACTGTGCTTCAGCCCTGGGTAAGAATTTTCCTCCTTCAGTCTTAGTGCTGTGTAGAAACTCACTGCCACTGCAGAACACTGGGAGGATTACTGACCTGTTGGACTGTCAGCACTGAGAACCTTTTCTTAGACTGCACCTTCCTCACTCGTGTGATTTTTAGGTGTCCATGTGGGTGCATGTTTCCACGTGTTCTGGGTCATACAAGTTATCCCAGCAATTTGTGCATGATTCCTATGAACACTGGTTGGATTATAGCTTATGTTTCTTACGATAATTACATCATTCAGACTCAGGAGGGAAGCCTTTAAAACACACGTAGGAGTGCTTGTTCAACATCAAATTACAGGCCCATTTAGGCCAATAATTTGTTTAGCCCAGACACCTAAATTTACTTGTCTGTATGGAGGTGTGTATATGTGCTGTGGTTGACTAAGGTCTCCCTATTTTCAATAGAGATGTAGTCAATGGAAGGACAATTCAGCTCCGTAAAGTAAACGGGTACTGATCAGCTGAATCTCAGTCTAGGCTGCGCTGGCTGCGATCACTAGGTATCAATTCAATTGCTGAAACTTAAGAATCTAGCACTATCTAGATGCCCTAGATTGAGTGGATGCCATGGACACCATGGGGCATCTCAAATAGTGCTAAATTTCTATCTAGCAGCTTGTACATTATAACCTTCATTTACATATCAGCATCTGCATCATGACATCAAAATTTACATGTCTTAATCTTAAACTCAATTTCATCTGTAGGGTGGAGTATAAAAATAGGGCAAGCATGAAGAGAGATTGCTCTTGGGTGCTGTTTTATGTAGATCCAAGTTTCTCTGACTTGCTGAGCTAGAGGTGACGTCTGTGCATGTTAAAAGAGTGACAAACGTCTGGTCTTTCTTGTGTGCGACATTTGGCCTTTCAGCAAAAAATTAAATTCAGTAGGTGTGCATGTAAATGGTAAGCCCAGCATGGGTTTCAAACTTTTCTCTCACAACAGGTTTTTTTGGGAGTCCAATAAATTCCAGTTTCTGTTCACCTAGAATGAAGAGGTTCAGCATTTTTTAGCCCTTTTTTTTTCCACTTTTATTTTCTCATGTGCTGACAAGCGGGTGAAAAGAAAAGGTGATAACCTGCAGAATAGTTCAATACAGATTGTCTCATAATCTGCCTGTCTTATCTTTCTGCTTAAAGATAGATGCAGGTCTGAGTGGACAACCACTGCATTCAATGTGCATTCACGTTTACGTATGCGCCGTCTCGGGGAGCTAGCTGCAAAGTGCAAATAGCCCCTGGGAGGTTGCAAACTCACCCAACGTCTCCAGGTTCAGCACAGTAAAACAACTCAGAAGGAAGTAACCTCCACTTGTTTCAAAACGATGAACTTTGCAGGCTATCGTATGGTAATTTCAGGTAATTTCAGGTAATGCAGCACTTCTTGGCAGACAGTGAAAAGGAGAGATGATTTTCCGTTTTGCCCTTCCTTAGTGCTTTTGACACATGCAGCACAAACTCCATCATTCAGTCAGTATGAGGAAAAAACCTGCATCTCCATGTTTGTGAAAGCAGGGCTAGCTGAGCATTTATCAATTGACAGTCATCCTGTTCACTTGTCTCTGTCTTCTTGACATCCCCTCAGTTGTTTCTGTAACAGCATGGTTCTGGCATTTCAAGACAAGGGTTTTCTTAATCGCAAGCCATGAAATAATTTCCGAAAGAAATTAATAGTTTATAGGGGTAATAATTACAGACGTGAATAATAATTCTGTTTTCTTGAATAATTAATAGAAGGGTTACAACAGGAGCTGTAAGGAGATGTGACGAAGAAAGAAACTTACAGGATAATTCCACAATCATTGTTCTGAGGAGTGATCATCTTGGGAAAGGGGAACCATCTGGGGATTCCCTGCCACTGTCCACACCTCAGTCCTGAAACGGTTCAAAATGAAGCCGTAAAGAAACACAATACGCACTGTCAGAGAGATGTGTTTTACTCAACAGTTTTTGTTAACCCTGGAGGAATTAAAAGAGCATAAAATATAGCAAGAAATTCTGGTTTTATATCTTGAGGAGAACTGTGTAAGGTTGACTTGCAAGGGATTGTAAAGGCAAAAAGAATGTGTTCTTTCTTTTGTGTACAGTTTTATATTAACAGGCATTTCACTGAACAGAGCTAGAGAGCCACTTTTCTGACAGCATTGCACATCTCACTCTATGGGATCTTTCTTAAGGTGCTAAAATGGCAGTGCTTACACCAGGCAGACCCAGCCTAGGACAAGGGTGACTTGCTGAGCACAGTGGAGATACTTCAGAATCAGAAACTCTGGATTGAGACCTACTTAGGTCAGTAATGGGAGTGTGGAGAAAAGACGTAGGGACACAGAGGCCAGGCTATGGGTCCTGGAATCAGTCATTGTTAAGGTGCAAGCATAGCCCAAGATCTAGACACACAGCTCAGCAGTGAGGTGCATCTCCGGAATCAGAAACAAGGGAACAGCAGGCTGACCTAGGAAGGAGATGCATGTGGGATCCAGGTCTCAGTAGGTTTTTCAGTGAATGGGGCAACACACCAAGTAGGTTATTAGCCAATCTGCCTGCAAGGCAGCTAGGGGTACCGACAAACAGAACTGTACAGCTCAGATGCTCTTTTGTACTCCTGTAGTCCAGGGAGCATCAAACCTGCTCAGCTTGTCTAAGTAAAGTTGGGTTCAGAAGTGCTGTGTACGTGAGTGAGAGGATCTCTGTAAGAGTGGCACAAAGGCAATCTGCCAGCGAGGCAGCTAGGGGTTGCCTGGAGAAGATTTAATAAATCTTCAGCATTTAGGTGAAAAACAGGAGGTGGAGAAAGAGGTACCGACAAACAGAACTGTACAGCTCAGATGCTCTTTTGTACTCCTGTAGTCCAGGGAGCATCAAACCTGCTCAGCTTGTCTAAGTAAAGTTGGGTTCAGAAGTGCTGTGTACGTGAGTGAGAGGATCTCTGTAAGAGTGGCACAAAGGTGTGGGCAAGACTATAATCGTTGCCCATATGCCTAATGGAGTAGGCCTTGGGCTAGAAAGGCAGAGAAACATTTTAATGAACTGAAGAAGTCTGAATAACTTCTAAACTTCTAAAAGGTTCTGTTCCTGCCTTTGTCTTTGACATGTTATATGACCCGGGTGAATCACTTGAGCTTTTAGCAGATAGGAAATCGATAAAGAAAGTGAGCATAATTAGCCTGCTTGAGCTTCACATAAAGCATTTTAGGACTTCTTGGCAAAGGAAAACAACAGAAAGCTGAACAAAGTTTCTTATGTGCTTGAAAGCCTGAAGAAACACTGTGTTGGTGAGCTAGACAGAGCTGAGGTCAGAAATATTTTTCTAGGGGAACATTTCTTGCCTAAAATATTATTTATATGTCTTCCAAGACTCTCTTCTAAGTGCATTATAATTCTACATAAATGTCAAAAAAACCCCAACCATGACATCTAAGAAAACCTCTCTTTGCACAAAGCTTGGCTTTCAGGATGATGTTGGCCGATGTACAAGGTCATAAGCATGGGTTGGATAACTGTTCTTTCCTCTCCTTATTTTCGTCTGAATATCCCTCATTCACAAATAAAGTATGTGGAGAGATATTTTAGTTTTCAGTCTCATGGACGTCTGACTGCTGTTACAGTTACACCACTGTCACGATTTCTAGAAATAGCACGCAGTGTGCTGGTGCATTGTGAATCCTACCTGGCTGTAGCTTATCACGGCAATGATCAGAACAACCCACCAAAGAGGAAGGATGGCACATGAATAAATAATTTATAGCCCCGTGATTCAGTCCCTATTTTTAGATGCTCACTGTTTTTCTGAGACCTTGAAAAAGGGCTAAGAATAGTATATACATGAAGTGACATATCCTTTATACAACACAGGTTTTTTTTCTGTCTCATTTCATCTGAATCCTATGAAATCTGAGTAGCCAATCCCAAGGAATTTATATCATGCAGTTCCTGTTGGATTTACTGGGGATCATGGTGGATAAAAACCCAAAAGGAAAATTTTTGCTTACTGTCAAGCAAAATGTCTTATTTTGAGCATTAAATGAATAAAAAATATTTGGAGGAGACACTGGGAGAATCTTGCAGTATCCCAGTGATTAGGGCACTCTGAAAGGAAGGAATTCATTGAACTGGGTCCAAGTTCCTCTTGAAGTGCAGAGGTGGAAGGACCATGAGTAAAAGTACTTCATGTTGTAAATAACTTACAGGCTGCAATGTTCAGTGCTGGTTTGGTTTGGTTTTGTTTGGTTTGGTTTGGTTTGGTTTGGTTTGGTTTGGTTTGGTTTACTCCTGTGTTCTTTAAAGTTTTCTAAATTTTTTCTTTCAGGCAAAACCTGATTCCAATTTATCAGACTTAACAAGTGATTCTCATTGCCTCAAAACTGTGTATTGCAATAAATCGTTTATTCAGCTGAAAAAGTGTCATCCAGCTTTAGGCCTGGCACTAAGACAAAACAGGTTTTCTCCACTGTCTCTTCTGATTTAAAGACCAGCATTTCATAGAACCTATTTTAATGCTGTATACCTAAGGAAATACCTCACTTATCTGTGCTTACTTTCCATTGGCAAACTTAGTATAAGCGCCTCCATTGACTGGTTGCTGTACAGCCTGCTTTGCTGTGCCCTGAAGCCGGTGTAGGAGACGACTGGTAAGATGTGCTGACCAAGACTGGTACCGAGTTGATATTCTAAAATCACAAGGTTGAACTCTGCCTGTGGTAAATATGCAGGTCTAACCTACCCCAAAAAGGAAGGCAAATTATTCACCTGGTCAGAGGGCAACACAGCAGCAAAGAGAGTTTAATACTTGTCTTTAAAAAAAAAGTGAGGAGGGGGGAAGTTATTTAGGATATCAGCAAAAAAATTCCCAGTGGAAACATTTAACAGACTGTCTGAAATAGTTTTACAAAGCAATTACTAGAAATTCTTGTGGCTTATGCTTTTTAATCCAGACTGAACAAATCCCGTTGGTAGGGAGATGGACAACACGACCCACTGTGCTCTTTCAGTTGTTTGCTGCATCTGTGGTTCCCTGAGATGTTCGTAGTCACTGCTAACTCCACTTCTCCAAACTTCTCACTTTCTAGGGAGTTTGTTCAGTGCAGTTTCTGGTTGATGGACCCACAATTTCATCTTGGCTGACAGCTAACATGGATCAGCAAGCTGTCAAAGCAGTCAGATACCCTTAGCTGTGCACAGCTCATAACTTAACAGACTGTGTTTTATTTATTTATTCATTTGCCTATTTATTGCCTTCACTCCAGTAGCCGATGAACTTGTCGCGTGATTATAGGGCCACTCTGTGTGCGTGGGATCCAGGACAAAAGGCATTAGTAGTTGTAGAAGGCAGATTTCCATTTTCGTGATGACTGGAAATGTAAACCTTCTCAGGAAGTCATCTACATGAGCCACAGCAAGATGAAAATCTTTTTCAAAACCAGCTTAGTCCAGTTGTCAAGGACAAGATCCATTACAGTAGTGCTTGCATGCAGTGTCTGGAATTGCCTTTCACCTGCTAATGACTGGGAGGATGTGGTAGAATTACATCCATATACCTTTACCTTGTGCTCCTGTCTCTTGTTTGTTTCAGGCTTTTAATGGACTTTTACTGACTAAATGCAAGCCTGCCACCACGCCAGTCTATACATATTGAGTTACTGCTACCTAAAAGGTTTTATGTTCTTCAACAAGGTCAATAAAAAAAAAAATAAATGCCACTCATCCAACACTTTTTGCGTATTCCATTCGGAAATGCCATGTCATCTGCTGTTGGAAATAAAATTAGGATCAAGGTTTTACTTCTCAAACTGATGCAAAACATTGAACCTAAACTGTGTTTTGAAGTTGTTTCAGAGCATAGTAGTGTCCTGTTAATCAGAGAACCACAGGATGGTGCAGATTGGAAGAGACCTCTGGAGGTCATCTGTACCAACCCCCCTGCTCAATCAGGGTTACCTAGACCTGGTTGCCCAGGACCATGGCTTTTGAATATCCCCAAGAAGGGAGACTCCACAACCTCCCTGGGCAACCTGTGCCAGTGCTAAGGCACCCTTACCCTAAAAATGTGTTTTCTGATGTTCGGACGGAACCTCCTGTGTTCCAGTTTGTACCCATGGCCTCTGGTCCTGTCACTGGGCACCACTGATAAGAGCCTGGCTCCATCCTCTTTGCACCCTCCCTTCAGATATCTATATACATTAAGAAGATCCCTGCCCCAAGCCTTTTCTTTTGAAGGCTGAACTATCCCAGTTTTCTCAACCTTTCCTCATACGTGAGCTGCTTCAGCCCCTTAATCCTTGTGGCCTTCCGTTGAGCTCTCTCCAGTATGTCCATATGTCTCAGGGTGAGCCCAGACTGGACACAGTACTCCAGAGTTGGCCTCACCAGTGCTGAGTAGAGGCGAAGGATCATGTCCCTTGACCTGGTGGCAATGCTTTACCTAATGCAGCCCAGGACATCATTCATCTTTGCAGCAAGGTCACGATGCTCGCTCATGTTGAACCTGATGTCCTTTTCTGCAAAGCTGTCTTCCAGCTGGGTGGCCCCCAGCATATGCTGGTTTGTGGAGTTGTTCTTCTCCAGGTGCAAGACTTTGCACTTCCCCTTTTTGAACTTCATGAGGTTCCTGTCAGCCCATTTCTCCAGCCTGTCAAGGTCCCTCTGGATGGCAGCATGACCCTCTGGCATTATCAGCCACTCCTCCTGGTTTGGTATCATAGAATCATATAATCATAGAGTAGTTTGGCTTGGAAGGGACCTTTAAAGGTCATCTAGTCCCACCCCCCTGCAATGATCAGGGACATCTTCAACGAGATCAGGTTGCTCAGAGCCCTGTCCAACCTGACCGTGAATGTTTCCAGAAATGGGACATCTACCACCTCCCTGGGCAACCTGTTCCAGTGTTTCACCATCCTCACTGTAAAAATTTCTTGCTTACATCCAGTCTAAATCTACCCTCTTTTTGTTTAAAACCATTACCACTTGTCCTATCACAACAGGCCCTGCTAAAAAGTTTGTCCCCATCTTTTTTAGAGGACATTTAAGTACTGGAAAGTGCTATAAGGTCTCCCTGGAGCCTTTTTTTCTCCAGGCTGAACAACCCCAACTCTCTCAGCCTTTCTTCAAAGTAGAGGTGCTCCTACCCTCTGTTCATGTCTGTGGACCCGCTTCAAGAGGTCCGTGACTTTTCTGTGCTGAAGACTTCAGAGCTGGACACAGAACTGCAGAGGGGGTCTCACCAGAGAGGAGTAGAGGGGCAGAATCACCTCCCTCAACCTACGAACCATACTTCCAACCGGCTCTTGGCTGTTCTTCAGAGACAGCTCTCTACACTCTATCCATTTCTTGATGTAGAGGGCAACCCCTCCTCTTCTTCCTCATCTGTCCCTTTTGAACAGCCTGTAGACATAGCTCCAGTCATGGGATTCATCCCACCAATTTTCAGTGATGGCAACAAGGTCATAGCTTTCTAGCAGCACGGTGGCTTCCAACTCCTCCTGTTACCCATCCTACGTGCATTGGTGTAGAGGCACTTCAGCTGGGCTGTCAGACGTGTCACCTTCTTAGAGGAATACCCCTTAGTTCCTTTGAGTTACTTCACTGGTGTTTCTCTGTTGACTCCTATCAACTCAGGACCCCTGGCTCATCTTCGTAAGTGTGCTCCATTGTAACCAGCATGTCTCGGAGGACTGAGAGCCCTTGCTAGCACGCTGTCCCTCTAACCTTGGTGTTTCATCCTGCAGCTTGTCACGGCCAAGCCTGGTACTATCATCTACAGACTTGCTGAGGGTACACTCTTACCCATTATCCAGATCATTAATGAAGATGTTAAACAGGACTGGACCCAGTATTGATCCCTGGAGCACACTACTTGTCCCTGGCCTCCAGATAGTCTTTGTGTCACTGATCACGACCCTCTGGGCCTGGCCATTCAGCCAGTTTTCGATCCACCTATTGGTACAGCTCTTGTAGCTACTCTGTGTGAGTATACTTCTGTAGTCTGGTATTATTGGTTATCAGTATTTTTAATATAATCTTCATGTAAGCACTTGCAGTTTTGAAGCAGTCAGTTACACTGAATACAAAAACTTACTGCAGTCATCCAAATTCAATGGTTTCTAAGTAGCAGAAAAATCACAGTTGGGATGACAAATATTGACTGTTGCTGCTCCATTTGCTGGTTAGACACAACAGGGAGATCTTCTTAAATGAGTCTCTAGTAGTGTCGTTAAAGTGTTGGGGAGCAGTTAATTTTCCAAACTTTAAGGTCCCTTCCAACCCAAACCATTCTATGATTCCGTTCTGGGATAAAGGTCCCTGAGCTTCGTTGTGAAAAGCTGCTCACATCCCATGTATGTTGTCAAGGACTAGTCTTGTGACACTGGTACTGAGTGGCAGGGATACTGAAGAGGGTGATGGGCAAAGCTGTAAACAGAGTTTGGGTGTCTCTCGCCTTATCGAACACCAGCTATCCTGAGTGTGAGGAGTCCTGCAAAATGAACAGATAAAGTCTGCAAGCCTCTCTCATGTCCTTCCATATCGGATCAAAGTCATTATCCATTATTATCAGTGTATGGGCTGATTGGGTACACATTGCTCAACCCTGGGTTGATCAGCTTCTCTTTATTTAAACAACAGATATGCTAGGCTTCTTAAAAATCTTGTTTGCCTCCAGAACAGAGAGATATGATTATCCTGCTCAGTTTTTAGATAAATGCAACACTGTACGTTTTTCTCATCCAAGGAGCTTTTGATCTTCACCTTATTGATTTGCATGAAGATTAAATCTACTTGCCAGTTGCAAGTGCAAACAGAGAACAAATAATCACAAGTTATAACCACCAAAACCCTCTTAATTTATTTTGTGTATCTGTTCTTTAGAATTAAATCAGTAGGAAGGAAAGATTAAGAGAAAAGAAAGTATACTGAGTTCTTCAGTATGTCATTTGTCTATGGAAATGAATACTGGCACAATTTTTTAAGTAAAAAAGAAATAATGCTAATAGCTCTCATTAGCTACTGTCACCCTAGAAATATCATGTAACTATTCTTTTCTTCTTGGGTGTTCATTGTTCAGTGCAGTTCTCCATCATGACTCTTCCATTTACTCTTTATTTTTCATGACAATCATTAAGAGAAACTGAACTTAATCAGTTACAACATCATTCTGTACACAGCGTACACGGAAAGGGCAAGAATGCTTGTAGCACAAAGCACATTAATCCCAGTTCTCATTAGAAAACCAGGTAGGAAGGAATATTCTCCAGCATGTTCAATCACCAAAGAGGTCATAGAAGTGTCTTGGTAAGATCACTGGCTGTTGGTTTCCCTCTTCTCTTCCTTTACACACTCTGAAGCTGGGGGCACCTATCCTCCATTGCTGTCTTTCATAGTACCAATGTATCTGTCATCTTTTGGCCATCTCTCTGCTGCTTTGATCACTGCTCCAACCTTGTGTGTGCCAGTGACTCAGCCTGTCATTGAGTCCAGGGTCTGTTATTTCTTCATCTTCTGTGTGCTGCTTTTGACAGTAAAAAGGGATGCCATGAAGCAGCTGTTTGCTGCTATGAAAAACACAGAGAGGATTCTTTGAAGTTGCCATTATTCAGGGTCTTCTGTGCAGAGATATACAAACACACCAGGAACTTCAGCAGTTGCCAGATGTGACTGAATGTCTGTGAATGCAGTGAGCATCTGTCCAGTGCATATGCAATCCATCCAATGTCCACAAGAAATGCTAGACTCACCTACTGTATGCCATGGGATTCGTGTGTGCAGGAACGAGAGCTGCTTCTTCCAGATGCCTGCAGTGAGGCTCTTACTCTCTAGTATTACCTCACTCACTGAATCAGACATTTCTCCTTTAAAGCAGTGGGTAAAGATCTGGTTTATGTTATTAAAATAGATAAATGAAAATACATTCAGTATGATTGGAAACTTGTTTCCATATGGCTTTTAGAACTAATCCTGTAAGGCATTTGGAAGAAAGAAGTAAGACCTTTGCTTTGGGGTATAAATTACTTATGACTACTAGAGGTTGGAATGAGGCATTCCCAGAAGTCAGATCTACTTGCTGCATTTGTTTCCGAGAAGTGGCTGATACTGGAGGAGATTCTGGACTAGAGAAATTCAGAGTTTGATTTTATCCTCCTGTTATCCAGATACTCACTGTGTAACAGAGCTGGTGTGACAGCTCACGAACCCAGATCACTGCATCTCAAAGAACTGCTTTGATGTGGGTGTTGTACCGGATTCCTGAATTTGCACTGGAAGAGAGCTCAGAGGCACATTTTATGACTCCTAATATTCTAAGTGGAGGAGTTACACATGAAAATGGAGGTGGAAATGCATGGCATTCATTACACTTGATCTTGCTTTGCTGATCGTGATCTCTTTTCTAATACTTCCTTTGGATAATAAACACAAGACACGAGTTTATCCTTCTGAAAAGAAGGTTATAATGAGCAGGGACGATGTAGTGCGGGAGACAGAGGCATCATGGCCTGATAAGGTAGAATACATGCTTTGTAGTGATTCACAGCTCTGCCATGGTCCTGCCAAGTCATTTTCAGAAACTCGTGTACACGTTTTGTTTCTGTGAAATGGAAATAGCAATGCAAAGAGGAGAGGATGAAGTTAGCGTGGCTAGGGGGAGCACTCCTAATATTTGCTTTCTTTTTCAACTAAGAGAAATCTTTGAAGGGAGCTTTGGGGTCAAACATATCTTCTATCCCTAGTTTTGGCACTGTCCCCGTCTTTCACCCAATTTCAAGCTATTTGCCAGGCAGGTGGATGAGGCACCATCCGTGGAGGTATTTAAGAGACTGGATGAGGCACTTGGGGATGTGATTTAGTGGTGGAATTAGCAGTGTCAGGTTAACGGTTGGACTTGATGATCTTAAAGGTCTTTTCCAACCAAAAAGACTTTCTGTTTCTATGATTTTTTGTTTCCTGTCAATTCCTCATCTAGAGAGAAATCAGAAAGAGTGATTTTCCTTTTTCATGGGTAAATAACGACTTGATTCAAAAGCAACTTTCCTTTTCAGGTGCTTATGTAGCTCCAGTTGTACATTCTAAGTGTCTCAAAGTGTTGATTGTGCTTGTGGTCTCCACATCCGAGCTGGAAAGATACAGTGAGGGAAAGGAAGAATCAGAGTGAATGAAACAAGGGTTTCATATGGGCACTGTCCTGGAGGTGGGGTTCAACATCTAACTAAACACCAAAGTTTCCCACTCAGTGTCTGGAGACTCAGGCATTTGGTCCAGAGACTCAATATCAGCAACCGTTCTGCACAGAGAGCTTCAGCACTGGCCAAAAGGAGGGGCCAAATATAAGGTCTTTTAGGGGTGTAACCTGAATCTCAACCAGACCTGGTCTCAGAGAAAGGGGGTAAAAGATGTCCTGAGACACATTTAGCTTGAAATACTAAATACTGTGTGG
>NW_010273821.1:0-11015 GCF_000690775.1 Eurypyga helias
ACGCTTGGCCCGCCCCGGGGCGCGGCGGTGCAGACCTGTCCCGAAGGGCCGGTAATGCCGCAGTCCCCAGCAGGCTTAAGCCGGTAAGTAGTGTCCTCAAAGGGCAGAGGCTTAAGGAAACAGGGTTTTACGGGCGAGGGAGAAACGAGGCGGTGGCTTTCAGGTGGAAAACTACGACGTGGAGTGGTTTGGCCATCCCGAGGTTTCCAAGCACGGAATGTACGCACAGCGTGAGCAGATGTGGTGCGGAGCCTGCCTCGGGCCCCAGCCTGCTCCCGCGAGCTGGTGGACGCGGGTGTACAGCCCCGGGAGTCGGCACAGGGTCAGGAACCCAGGACTTGGATCTGTAACCGTCATCGGCTGCTGACCGGCTGGCTGGCCTCGGCCAAAGCATCTTATCTCCATGCCACATCCCGGCGTGCCGATAAAAATAATCTAAGGTCTTTAATTAAACAGGTCATGCTCCAGGCTGTTTGAATTTGGTCTAGTAGGCTTCAAAGGGGAGGAGTGTGTAGAATTTTAATTCATTTTTATTACAGAGCGCTTCCGTTTTGAGGCTAAGTACCTTGTTACCTGGAAAAAAGAGATGTATTCAGGCAAGAAAGCAAAAGCTTGAAAAAGGCCTTTGAACAGACATTTCACTTTAGGGAACATTTCATTTTGTTAATTTGATTTTGATTTCTCAATCATACATAGGGTTGTGGGGTTTTTTTTCATTTATACGGAGTTTAAGCAGAAGAATGCTGATGACACAGGTTGAGAAATTTTGTAAGAATGTTACTTCCATGTAACGTGGAGAATCCTCTTCCTATTCATAATCCTTGTCTTGGCAGATTCCGTTTGGCAAATACCCACATGCCTCTGACCTCTCCGTTTCGCTTTCTGTCTGAGCGTGTACGAGTGCCCCGAGACGTGGCTCACCGTAACTGCAGTGATGGCTGAGGGCGGTTAAACCCCTGGGATGCCAGAATAGGTCAGTTGCCAAAACCAAAAATTCAGTCAAGGTCTACACAGACCTGACGCTAGGCTGCAGTCAGCAGGGAACAGCTCACCCAGCCAGATGGTTATACTAAAACTGGGGCAGAACACCAGCTGCCGTGTAGCCAGACAAGATACCAGTCTGCCCTCCCTCTCCTTTCCTTCCTCGTGACCAAATACACAAGCAAAACCAGGGTATCTTGTAATTCTACCCTCCTTTTTCATGCTAATTCCATCGGTTTTGCTCATCACTTGGACAACGGAAGTCTAAAGTCTATTGATGTGGGTGTTTTCTAGTAGGAAGCATTCTGAACTAAAATTGTGATGCTCACCTGGCGTTTGTTTGCCTTTTGCACTCCTAGTGTAGTTACCTGTTGTGTTAAGTATACATCTCGTTGGGAATGTGCTTTGCCTAAAAGATGCTTTACTGGTGAAATGTTAATAAACTACTGAGTTTTTTTTAAGATCCAATGAGCTTGATGGCTGATCGAAAAGATTTAGGGTCCATTATGTCAGATCATTTCAGCATAAAGGTATTTTAAGTAGAAGGTACTCAGGTGCCAGTAACATCATTTTCAGATCAGCTGTAATACCAGCACATATACAAAACTGTCTTACTATGGCAAAAGCGCAATGTCTGATATCACTGGAACATTGCTTCAGAACATCTTTAGGACAATCTGATAATAGAGAACAGTGCAGATTATACTGTTGTCTTCAGTTTCTAAATGGGATGTGTTAAGGTATATTTTTGAACTAGCACAGTCCGAAGTCTCACAAATGCTAGTATGTAAAGTAGGAATATCCTGGAAAACAGTTCTTTTGGTTTCACTGGTATCTGTTGGTATTAAATTTAGCAGAACTAATTTCATAGGCATTCTTGCAAGGGGGTGGAATTTGTATGTGTGAGTGGCATATGCACTGCTGTTTGCACCCTCAAACACACACGGAATACCAGGACAGTCAGTGGAGAAATACTTGTGTTGTTATAGTGGAGTTCTGCATCCAGCTGTGGAGCCCTCAACATCAGAAGGATATAGACTGGTTGGAGCGAGTCCAGAGGAGGCCACGGAGATGCTCCAAAGGCTGGAGCGCCTCTGCCATGGGGACAGGCTGAGAGAGTTGGGCTTGTTCAGCCTGGAGAAGAGAAGGCTCCGGGGAGACCTTATAGCACCTTCCAGTGCCTGAAGAGGCTACAAGGAAGCTGGGGGGGACTTTTTACAAGGGTCTGTAGTGACAGGACAAGGGGTAACGGCTTTAAATTGAAAGTGGGGAGGTTTAGATTGGATATCAGGAAGACGTTCTTCCTGGAGAGGGTGGTGAGGCACTGGGACAGGTTGCCCAGAGAAGCTGTGGATGCCCCATCCCTGGAAGTGTCCAAGGCCAGGCTGGATGAGGCTTGGAGCAACCTGGTCTAGTGGAAGGTGTCCCTGCCCATGGCAGGGGGGTTGGAACTAGGTGATCTTTAATGTCCCTTCCAACCCAAACCATCCTGTGATTCTATGATTCATGGCTGTCTCAGCATCTGAAGCAGTCCTTTGGGACCAAACAGACCAGTGTGAGTGCAAGTTGAGGCAAACATAGTATCATTCTCTACTCCAGTTGCTACATTTTTCACCACAGTCCTGGGGTATGTAAGGCACCCCTTCCCCTTAAGAAGGGTGATGTTCCTTACCTGAGAGTCAGCATATTCACCCAATTGATGGCAATTTTTAAACTTCCTTTCAGTTTTGTTTTACAGAGGGTAATGGACGTTCTGCTGGGCACTGGCATTATAGGACCAGTATGTAGGCTGGGAATACAGGGGACCTTAGTTTGAAGAAAAGTCACCCTTGAGCAAGAATTAGCTAGAGATAGGTATGATGCTCAGTAAGATGTAAGAGAAAAGGCTGGAGAATTGGAGGTCTCTTCCAGACTAAATGATTTTAAAAAGATTATTTTTGCTAAAAAAAAAAAAGAATTCAATGAGAACATAAACTTGTTGACCTAAAGGACCCCAAATACTTTTGTATTTCAGGTTGTTTTCAAAACCTGATTGTGCTGTATTGAAAAATAAACCTTTCTGAAGCGAGGCAAAAGTTGTATCGAGTGATGTCCAGTGACAGGACAAGGGGTAATGTCCATAAACCGGAAAACAGAAGGTTCAACCTGAACATGAGGAAACCCTTTTTCACTGTGAGTGTGACAGAGCCCTGGAACAGGCTGCCCACAGAGGTGCTGGAGTTTCCTTCGCTGGAGACTTTCCAAAGCCCCTGGACTTGTTCCTGTGTGATCTGCTCTAGGGGATCCTGCTCTGTCAGGGGCGTTGGACTAGATGATCTCTGGAGGTCCCTGCCAACCCCTACCACTCTGAATCCGTGTGAATCTGTGAAACACCATATGATTATTGCCCTGATAATCATCCATTTTGGGATCATATTTCAGCAATGTGGAGGTTAATTCAACATTTTTCTCTCTATTTCAGTTACTGCTTATGAGAAAAAGAAAACATCCAGGTTTGTTTAAAGAAAAGTTCTGGTCACTAGATACATAGAAATGTTTGTAAAATTAGCTTTCTTGGTTTTGTGTGTGCTAAAAATACTTCCTGGTAGAACAACTTGATTCCTTTTTGTCCTCCCATTGCAAAAACTATTGTGCACATACAGATCAGTGCAGATCACAGCACTGTAATAATTAATTTCAGATAAAAACAAGGTCCACCATTCTTTCACAAATTATTTTGGCTGGAAGTTGGAGATGATCATACTAAGTCAATTTTTGGTTTCATTTTATGCATCTGGTAAAAGCTTTGTCCCCGTGCAGATGCCGTGTCTGTTATATCAAACAAATTGTTACAACCTCAACAATCAAAAAATTTAAGATACTTCATTGAACTGGCTTATTTCAAAATGACATTCTAAAGCTTGTAAATTGTTTAGCTCATGTAATATCAACTAATAGGCAGGCTTAACAAGTAATATAAAAAGTAAATAGGTTATTCACTATATAGTTTTCCAGGTATCATGTCCAAAATGTGAATAAATGTAAAATCTAGGAAATGCAGTTTTATGATTATAGCCCCATTATATAGATTGACTAAAACCAAAAAATATAGCTACCTTCATACAAAACAGTATTCCAACAAACCAAAGCAGATCAGAAAACTAGGTTACAGATAGTATTAACAACTGGAAATGTTTACTTCCGACAGGCGCATAATGGATTACATGTTTTATGCAAACCGAAATTATGATTCTAATTCTGCAGCTTTTCATGACCTGAACAGCCTTCACACATGCGATTTCTCAGTAAACTCAGTGGTGATGGCTTATATGAGTCATGGTTCAGACCACTTTCTCTACGACCCAGCATTCAAATGTGTGTTTATATATAAAGTTACACATGCAATTAGCAGATTAAGTTGCTGAGGGAGTATCATGTTCGGTGTGTTAGGTACTCCTCAGTCACTTTATATGGTATGAATAGTTAAATATTTTCTTCTGTCTTCTTTTCACATTTCCACCCTTCTCACTTGTTTTCCCCACAAGGTTTATGTTATTTATGTATAGATTCTGCCAGATCATAGAAAGGGATTTCATTGGAATTCTTAAATATTTTTTTTGCTCAAGGCAATTACACGTGGCTATATGACCTGACATGTACTATTCTTACAAATGCCCCCTGGTTTTTGAAGTCATGTTGCTACGTAATTCCTTAGTGCTGTGACATGAGTGAGGTGGACTGTGCATGTTCTTTGGACATCCGTGTGCAAGAGACAGGCCTGACTCATTGTAGACTTGAGGGATTATTTCAGTGCGCAATGGAACGCTGACCAAAATGACAGACCACACGTTTGTACTGTGATTGTGACTTCTATTTCTGTGCGCTTGAATTAGAGCTAGCTTTTAGAGGATTTGCTAGTTTGTTTAATTTGGTGGAGATGATTAGTAAGTACACGATAATGTCGTGCGATAGTGTAAATAAAAGAAAACATACAGTTTAGTCAAACCAAACCAAACCCACCTGACACTATGGAGGCTCAGGAGCTCGATTTCTGACACGTAGGAAAACCACAGTAGATTTTCTGGCAAAAATACTGGAACTGAGCAATAAACAGAATTACTTTTGCTAAGTAGCCTCTGTGGGTGACAGATTTTCAGAGATGTTGTAATGTTACGTGAATTTGCCTACATGGCTTCTAGTCACATTGCTTCCAGCATGAAGTGCTTGTGCTTGGCTGTACGAGAAGATGCAGAAGAGCTTTCCTGCCGGTTAACTGCCTCATGACTTTTCACCTTTCCACAGGTTTAATCAATGGCAGCTGATTAAGGCACATTTCCAGCTGCATCACGGTACTGCAGCGGCAAGCTGTCAGGAGTGATGATGGAATCCAGCTTTCTGAGACCACCCTCTTCCAGTGGAAAGTCTCTTGTAGTGTGAAACAGAGAGAGGAAAGGGTTGTCTCTTGTGAGAGTGGTATCAACATGTAGCAAATCACAAGATTTCACTCTTAGTCTGTGTTGAGTTAATCAGAGACGGGGTAGTCGGTATCTCTCAGGCATATTTTATACTCTTTGTCCTGTTGAACACTGCTACCTTCTGGTATCAACGTGTAGCAAATCACAAGATTTCACTCAGTCTGTGTTGTCTGGGTAGTCTGTGAGATGGGGTAGTCGGTATCTCTCAGGCATATTTTATACTCTTTGTCCTGTTGAACACTGCTACCTTCTTCCAAAGCAGCTGTAGTTTAATGCTGTGATGCTATCGTGTCACATTTAACGAAAAGCATACTTTGCTAAGGCAAGGTGAAGACATATTTACTACATCCATCCCTCTCCTCCCGTTCCTTGTCCGTCGCTCAACACATGCAGGTAACTGTATGTGAAAGACATTCTTCTCTAATCCCACTGTTCCTGTATGCTTACCCCAGCAAATGCTGCTCACTTGGAGACTGCTATTTTGTCCAGATCTCTTCCTGCATTAAAAGACTTACGTAATCGTATTGAGAGAAAGCACTTAGAGATCTGTAATCCACTGGTCTTACTGAATGACTTTTTACATAATGAAACTCTGTGAAGGGTAAATATGTTGACTAGAAGTTCCACTGGCACTTACATCTAAGGTATTTTTGGAAAATTTACATAAACAACACAAACATTGTAAGAGAAGGACAAGAAAGCCCATAACCAATGCTTTCACGCTACAGACAATAAGCACATGTTTAATTTTTAATCCAAAAGCTAATGGCATCAGTTGTTTAGACCGTTTTTAAGTAATTGCATTCACATAAAAAATATTTTCCTGTTTACATGAAGAATTTACAAACTAATTTTATTTCATATTCATAAAGCTGAAGTTTGATGTTACACTGTTTGCAACATAAGGAGAATAACTTCAATTACGGTTCTGTGTTCGTTTTGCTAGTAAACTAAACACTGTAGAGGGATTTTACAGCGACAGATGAAGTCCTGGCATAAAATACAAATGGCTGCATTTAACAGACTCAGTTCTGATAGTTTGATACAACTGTTGATGTTGTTGCTATCAATACCACAGGACCAAATTTCACTTTCTTTAGGCTGTATCTTTTGCTAAAGTAAACGCAAGCTTTGCTGGCTGAAAGGGGGCAGAGTTTGGATCCTAACACAGCGAAGAGCTGATACTTAGTCAGGTCTGGGATGTTTTCAGTTGCCCAAGCCAACCTTACCCAGCTGAACAAGCAGTGCTGAAGGCAACGTCATCCCTGTCACCCTAAGGCAGAGATTTCTTGACTTTTCAGACTGCTTATTCCCTCACAGTATAAATTAAGATATATCGCTATATTCAACTTCAGGAGTTTGAGAAGGGTGCATTTATGTAAAGAAAACAGTAATGAGCGGGCTTAGGATGTTAGTTTTGTTCCTGTGGCTGAAATGGGGACTTCTTGTTTAGAAGAGCTTACTGACATGCTGTATTCCAGTTTTTGTTTGGTTTTAATTACTGCTGCAAGCCAACCAGTAAGTTATATGAACGTACTTTATTTTAAGTTAAATAAATAGTGACAGTGACAAGTTTGAATTATTCAAAGTGTAGAAAATACCACCCATGCCCAGGCAAAAACCAGTGCAATTCAAGCCAGGAATAAGATTTTAGTATTACAGCAAATTTAATGTGTGCATCCTGTGAATAAAGACAAAAGAACTGAAACAGGACAACATTGAAGTCAAGCAGTGATCATCTTTTGTACTGAAAACACAGTAACATCCTCATTCACTGCTCAGCACTAGAGTATTTGCACTTTCATCATGCTACTTAAAAATAGAGTATTTTGAAGTTTCACTTCCCATTTTTCACTTAAAAAATAGCATTTCTAGTCTCCTTCCAGTTGCATTCTGGTGGCAGAAAAAAAATGAAAACTGCAAATCTACAACATCTCTTTATTTCTTAACTTAAAAGAAGCATCGGTACTTTTGGGCAATGGTGGTTTCACCTTGTTTTGATTTGGTGCGCTGTTGTGCCTGAACTCTGTCACATTGAGCGTACACTTGTATCAAGTGTAGGAGATTAACGGCAGGAACATTATCCACTTAGATGGTGCCAAACCTCTGTCAGAATTCTACTTAATCTTTTAATTTCAGATAGCCTAAATATAAGATACAGATTTTTAGGAACACACTAATGATGAATAAATCTGCAACCAGCTTTGTCTCGAGATTTGAAAATACATTATTTTTCCAAGGTTCAATCCTTTAAATACTAAGTGTGTGCATATTCGTAATGAAGCAAGACTTACATAATTACAGGCTATTTCTATGAATTCTTTGAGTCCCGTATCCAAAAATCCAAATTCCAAAAAGTGCAATGGACTGAAAATTTACAATTTACCAACTCACTGAAGCTTGTTTTTGAAGATGAGATTACCTGTTCTTAAAGGTTCTCCTACACAACCGGCCATGGATAAACAGTATAGCCACTTCAGGACACCAAGGTCCAAGATAATGAAAGCTGTAGGTGTTATCATTTACTTATCCACCAGAAACCAGACTTGCGTTACTTGGGATTTCAGAACATGTGGTTAAACGATCTCATTTCAAAAGGAACATGGAGTTTTCAAGAAGCACAGAACAGACTCCAACTTCTTATCCACCTTCCCATGAACTGAGTAAAAGGACAGAGCAAAGAGTGAAAATATCCAGAAATCTTCAGTGACTAGTGGTGGCAACCCAAATACGTGCATTCTCCTGCAGCTTTCGCTGTATTCTCCAGAAATAGGCTTACTCAGTATGATTGTGCAGGCGATCTTCTAATTTAAATCAACACACAGCAATTGCGACTTGTTTACACAGACTGAAACTGTAGCACCGATAAATACAGGCTTGACTTCGTTAGAATGCTGCCAGGGAGTCTCTCTGAACCTACGTTAGCTACGTATAAATCACATCCTATGGAATGAGTGAAATACAAGAGAAAGGAATAAGAGTCATCTTTGGAAACTGCGAATTCCCACAAGAATGGAGCTAGACTGGATCAACATGCAGAACTCATGTTATCCTTCAACCTAATGAAAGTCTACAGCTTTTTCCTCAGGCCTCCGCTTACTATTTTTCCTCATCTACATTTTTTTCTCACCCACGAATGACCAAATTCAAATTTGTCCCACATTTTTTCTCCCCAAATCCAGTTCTCTTAAGTTTTAAAGAACAAACTGTTTGCTGCACTTTTTCAAATATGCTTAGCTCTTAACTCAAAAATATTAGCTGTTTATGAGCTAATTACATTATCAACATGGTTTTCTTTAACAAGCATGAAGACTATTGTCTAGTTACTTCACAAAACATGTCCGATTGTTACTTTTTGATAATGTGTCCATAATAATCAATGCAGAATACCAGTAATCCATTAAAAAAGCAGTATTACAGGGTCTTTCTGTTTGCCCGTGGAATGCCTCAAAAACCTATGGCACTACAAAGTATGTACCAAGCATTCTTGACCGGGCAGTGCGTGCTCACAGTAACAGAAGGTACTTCCGTAAGTTAGGTAATAAATGCCAACATACATAGATCCTTTTACAAAACACTGTGCAGCTTCTCTGCAAAGCTAGTGTCTGTCCCCCCAGTTTTATTAAAAGATGACAGTTTTATAGTGAAGCACTGCAAAGTGTTGTGCTGCTCCGTATCTCCCAAAATTGCAGTGTGTCAAACTGGACCGATCCCCAATCCTACAGGCTTCCCAAGTGATTAATCAGATGTAAATGAGACATGAAACTGAGACACGTTTTTCACTTTGTCTGGATTTCTGCAGAGAATTGAGGAGCTTGCAGAAACGTGACTGTTACATACACAGACATCAATCCCTGCCTGTCCACGTGAGAGGGCTCTCTTTTTTGATTATTAGAAAGGTTTGCTTTAACTCGGTATCATTTTTGTTTGCCAAAAGCTATTTTCAAACATTACTGCTTCTGCTGTGGGTATATTCACTGCCCCTATTTTTGTAGTTAGTTGTGAAGTGCAAACTGTTTGCTTCTACACAAAAATTTGAACCAGGGACAAGAATAAGCCTTTCTGCAGGGGAAGGCAAAATTGTGGTAAATGTGGGTGAGAGCCAAGAGGCTTGCTAGTATTTTTCTGAATATGCAGGTCCCCCTTTTTTCCCTCTGGATTTGGAAAGCCATTAGTCATTCGCATATGCTGTGCCAACCCATGCAAGTGGGTTCTGTACGCTCCAGTCCAAATCAACAAACAGGATTTGGTATCAAACATTGCTTTTCTCCATTCTCCTCCACACCTCCCCAGCCATTAAGTTAGCTGAAATAAGAGGTTGTTTACACTTTTATCGGGGTTTCCATCGCTCCTCCTTTCCTCCATGGAATATTTTGTGTATTTGATGAAACAAAAATTCACCTTGTTGGACCAAACACCCGTGTTAGCTTCCAAATTTGTGTTACTCCCAAATGCTGTAAACAGTGACCACAGCAAACTCCAGAGCCTGTTCAAGAACAAAAAATACAGGCTTCTGAGAGTAGTGATCTATTAATAGCATCCAAATCCCTCTTATAGCCAGTAGTGATAATACCCTGATACTTCATCATTAACCGTTGCTAGTCCAGCAGTCGAAGACATCCCGTTCCGCAGGCTGATTCACATCTCTTCAAACAGCAAGAAACAAATCCTGCATTTTCGGATATGGAGAGGCAAAAGTTTTTGCTTTGTGGTTTTTTTTTTTTTCAAGTGCTAGGTTTACATTTTCAGCTCATCGAAGTGACCCGTTTTGGAATGAAAGGTGAGGCGTGACACACTCCGAGACAGCCGGGAGGGGGTTTGCTCTTGCCAGAGCCTGCACCACCCTAAGAGAGTTTAACCACACACACTGCCAGGACAATAGCAATAATGAGCACAGCGGAGAAAATAATCCCTGCCAGAACTTTGCTGATATCGCAGAAGGATTTATTTTCCTCCACAGAGATCATGCCAATAGAAGAGGCGCCCACGCTGATGGTGGATTTTAGTTCAGCCCCTGGGTCTTGCTTAGCCTCCACTGTCCACTGGGGGACATTGACCTTCATTTCCATCTCGTACATCATCTCTCCTACCTGGTTGATTTCGTTCTCCAGGTCTTTCAAATCCACCACGTCTATGTTGTGCTCAGCCTCGTATTTCATGTTCTGCACGCTCATCGCCCTGGCCGCCACGCCGGAGGTTCCCCCGCTCATGCCTGTCTGGATCAGGTGCTTTTTGGGGACGTTCAGCGGGAACTCGTGGCCCAGCTCCAGGGCTCTCCTCATGTCGATCTCCAGGATCTCTAGGCACGTGGAGAAAATCACCCATAGCCTCTCGAACTCGGCTTTATCTTCCTTACTCACGGTTTTGTCCTTCAGGACCGTGGTGAGCTTGTTCCTGTTGGCCACCGCCAGCTCCTGGGCTTTCTGCCGGGTTTTCTTCAGCTCCTCCCGCAGGTTCTGGGAGTCCGAGGTGCCGCCGATGGTCAGCACCATGTGCCGGTAGCAGGCGGTCACCTTGTTGAGCGCGTCCAGCAGCGCTTTGCACTCCTCCTTCACCATGCTCGCGGCGGCGGCGCGGGGC
>NW_010273822.1:0-28768 GCF_000690775.1 Eurypyga helias
AACCGTTCTATGATTCTATGATACCTACATGAATATAAATTGCTATGAGGAGTTTTCCTGTCTGCTGTCACTCCCATAAATACCCTACAACTGTAGGGAAGTCACACAGTCATATGCTGGTTGAATGTTGTTCAGTGTAATCACATTCACTTTAATTAGGTTTCCATAGCTAACATTTACACCCCAAACATAAAATGGACTAGTACAGCTGAGCAAAGAGAATGGAAAGCCCTTCGACGAATTTCATATCAGTAATAGGTAAGTGATAGGTCACCTTTCCCTCTCTTTAACCCAGAGGGAAGGAAAAAAAAAAGAGGAAAAAAAGCTTTTTCAGTAGCTAAAATACTGGAGAGCACTCATTTTTCATCATTTGTCTACAGAACCCAGAGATATTCAACACAGCTAATTTGACCATAAAAAACCAGGTTGAAATTTGTCCTGAATTAGGAGAATGTGTCCAGAAATAGAATTTACAGTACAGTATAATTAGGAGGCTGTTGAAAAATCAAGACCAGAGAAATGTCAAAGGGTGCAGGATACCCTAGGCTTTCCCAGTATGTATCAGTAGTATCTTATGCTTCTGTAAATGAGTGCAAATGAACTGCTTGCTTGTAAATTAACAAACCTGATGTGCTACTATGAATAAATTGAAGTTGGAATAATATACTCCCAGTGTGACTACAAACCTAATTTTCTTATTACAGTAGGAAGGAGAAAGTATCTTGTACTAGAGAAAGTCCTTAAGTAGCTGTTCCGACATAGGGACACAGTGTTCATGTTTATGAAGCGCTTCAAATATGTCAAATGCTATTTATAAATCAATTATTATAACACCTGATGAGATATTTATACGGGGAGCTTAAATGAAAAGCTGGACAAAAGTGAATTACAAAGCTCTAATGCAAATTAATTTGCAACTTCCATAAAAGAAAACTCTAGAATTCCCTCAACACAAAAATGTAGGTTGTCCTCTGATGACACTACGTCTGACATTCAAAGAGCAAATCCCACATCCCTCGTGCTACCTTTTTCTCTCCTGAAGTGATCCGGCCAACGCGTTTGTACATCTCATAATGAACTAGACGGGGGAACTGACCCAGCTGAAGCAGAACTCTGCCTCAGAAGCCCAGCAACAAGTACACGTTGAGACGCGCCTGTTCACCATGCAAACCCAGAGACACCATCAACTCACGTAACACACCCACCTAAGTGCCTCAGCATCTCTCACACGTGAGCCATCGACAGACCCGTCATCCGGAGTGCCGCCCCACATCCACACGTCATTCCACGGGGACCCTCGGAGCACACGCCGACGGCACTGACAAACAGAGCTCAGCTCCCCAGCTGAACCAACACTCCTCTGATCCTACTGCACCCCAGCAGAGCTTCATAAATGAACATAACAGTATTTTAAATGTCGACAATGAGCTTAGTTTTCCAGAAGCTTAACATACAGAACTTGCTATCCCCTACCCTCAGTTGAACTTGCAAAGTCTAGAAGATTCCTTGGATCCAGTCCTGGACAGCTAAACCCTAATACAGGATGTGCTCTTGAGAGGGAGGTGCTGATCCCTCTCTGGTGACCAGCAACAGGACACGAGGAAATGGAATGAAGCTGCATCAGGAGAAGTTCAGATTGGACATTAGGACATCTCCTCACCGAGAAGATGGCTGGGAACTGGAACATGCTCCACAGAGAAACAGTCACAGCACAAAGTCTGTTGGAGTTCAAGGAGTGTCTGGACAATGCTCTTAGTCACACGGCTCAATTTTAGGTAATCCTGGGAGCATCAGGGATTTGGACTTGATGATCCTTAGGGGTCCTTTCCAACTTAAGATACTGCATAATTCTATAACCTGAAGCCACCTGTACATCTAGGTGCTTTCAGAAAAATGCCAAAGGATTATGTTGTTTTTGAAGTGTTATTTTTCATGTGTCCCTCCATCCAAGGATATCAAGAGTATTTTGCACAAGTAAAGCAATATTCTAAACACCAAAGCTATTTTTATCTGTTACAATTAGTCTGAATATCACAGTAACGTCTCCCTTGTTTTTATACTGCTGCAATTTGCACATCTGTAGTTTTGAGTTCTTGGAACTTTTTTCAAGTTCAAGAGGGAAGGCAAATAGCAACTAACAATGTAACTGTGCCTTGTCATCTGTCAGAACGCACATAAGGCCTGCAGTGGAGAAAAGGGGAAGGAGGTAAATGGTACCTACGTTCTAGCTCTTTCATTAGATCAGAAATGATTTTACACCTTTAAAGAGCCTGTAGTGACAGGACAAGGGGGAACAGGTTTAAATTGAAAGTGGGGAGGTTTAGATTAGATATCAGGAAGAAGTTCTTCACAGAGAGGGTGGTGAGGCACTGGAACAGGTTGCCCAGAGAAGCTGTGGATGCCCCATCCCTGGAAGTGTTCAAGGCCAGGCTGGATGTGGCTTTGAGCAACCTGGTCTAGTGGAAGGTGTCCCTGCCCATGGCAGGGGGGTGGGAACTGGATGATCTTTAAGGTCCCTTCCAACCCAAACCATTCTATGATCTCTCCACGTATCTAATTGATACCTAATATCTAACTGATGTTCGAAATTGGTGCACCTCAGTCTGCTTCTATACATCGAAAAGTTCCACGGCCTCAAAGCACATCCATAACTGTACACATACAGCAATTTGGGTATTTAACCGCTGCTGTATACAGCAGCTATCTAGAACACCGAAAATACTTATCTGGCATGGGTTTGAGTTCTGCTGGTGTTCACAGGCTCTTTCCACTGAATGTGAAAGAACTTTGAGACACCAACCTGACACCCCTGCACTATATTATCATAAGAATCTATTTTAAGAGAGAAAGCTAGTAGACTAAAAAAATCCTGTATAATACACTTGATTTTCCTTCAGTAGGTACATTAGAACAGCCCTACCACATGGCCAATCCCCTGTAACTCCTCAAGCTATCTGCTTGGTTCAGGAGGAACCAAGAAGCAATGAAGCATACCCGGCCCATTCCGAAGTTGGAAAGCAGCACGTTCAACTTTACTACCTGGCAGTCGATCAGAATCAATACTGACTATGCTGGCTCTGCTCCAGACTAGCCACAGCATCCACTACCTTTTGTCCAGATATCAGGTCAAAATAAGACAGGTTTGAGAAAGGGGAAGACTTGGAGGACAGAGATGAAGTTGAATGGGTGGAACTGTGGCTAGAAGTTAGTCTTCTCAGTGACCAAGGGTTAGACTGACAAGCCTCTTGCCCTTTTTCAAGGCAGGCAATATCCTTGCGAAGTGTTTGGAAACCAGGAATGCTACAGCGGACGGCGGATGCTCATAAGTAAGGCTCTAACACCCTATTACCTGGTGGTGCAGAAACGCTGCAGACCAGTACAAGCAGGCATTTCCCTTCTTTCTCCAGTTTTCTCAACTGTGTCAGCCTGCAAGACCACGCAGCTAACAGGACTGCGGAACTGATCTGGATGAAAAACAACACTAAAGCAATCATTTGTTTTAACTTGGACTGAGTTTGGCAAACAGTCACAACACCTATGCCAGCACAACTGAGGTGGCAGCATGAAAAAGAAACGGCGAGAAGGAAGTTGGCACTGCTGCCAGAATGATAGAATGGTTTGGGTTGGAAGGGACCTTAAGGACCATCTAGCTCCCCCCTGCCATGGGCAGGGACAGCAGAGGAAATACTTGCCCAACTATGGTATCATTTAGGTTGTAGACCTTTGACTTTTTCCATTCCTCCACCAGAAATTGGATCTCCAATCAAATACTCAACCCTGGGTAAAACACAGTAACTATTCAGAGCAGAGAAATACCTGCAAAAACTCGGGAGCCTAATGTAGACAAACCTGGAAGGAATGGGAGAACTGCAAGAACAGCTGGACAGAACAGAATGAAATACAGACATGGAAGGATGGACTAAGACACGCAAACTGCAGATGGTTTGGGAAGATAAAGATTGGTTATGGATAGAAGGGGAGTCAAACAGGACAAGCGCAAGCAACAAACAACGACACAGTAATGCAGGACTCACACAAGGTTTCCGAGTGTCTGCTTTCTAAAAAGCCAACCCTTCTCTACCCCCTCCAACCTGCTAAATGCAGTGCATTCATTTCTCTATCAAATACGGTTGTTACAATTCTGCTTCAGAAAGGTGATTTAACTGCTGATCAAGAGGCAGTAGCAGTGTTTACTTTCAGGGTGCACTGAGAGCAAAGAAATTCCATCTCAGCAACACCCACCTACTTGCACGCCACACCTGAGGCTGTGAACAGGGCAGAGCATGCCCTGAATCCTGGAAACCCATCTTGGCAAATATGCAGGTAGACAACACATCAAGAGGAAGGCATACCAAGATAAACAGGGAAGATAAACAACCCTCTCTGGCAATGCCTGGCTATCTGTGTAGGCATTCACAGTAGGAGACCACTGTTTGCACATTCTTTTAGCAATGAAGCATGTCTTTAGTATAATACCAAGGGAATAGGGGTAAAGAGAGCATGCCAGTTCTTTGAAATCCAAGAAAGCATTTCCAAGAACTGAAAAGCTGCCCTTGAATCCATTGCAGAATACCCACGTTCATTCCTCAAAGGAAATTGCTGTCTTTGAGAGACTAAATCCACCCAGAGGTCCACAGCCAGTTCTCCTCAAAACAAAGCCTATGTATGGCTACGCTGTTGTCCTGGTTAAAGATATTTTCAAGTCAAATAGCAAGGAACTCGTAACCTTAGTCTTGCCACTTAAGACTTACAGAAAGCTAAATTCTGTTCATCTGAGCTTAACCAGGTGACTTCTTTATTGGAAAGGGTTTCCTCTCATGATCAAGGATTCGTGTATGAGGTAGACAGCTAAAGCACTTTTTCCACTCTTCCCTTTCAGAAGTCATTTTCTCATTTCTTTGACTGTCAAACACATCCTTTCCATTGACAAAGGCAAACGATTGTGGTAGAAACAGAAGATGCTGAAAAATCACAAATCAGGAAAGAAAATTCCACCTTAACTTTTCCCTTGGTATTAGTACATTCCACAAAGTCCGCTGCTTTACCAGCAGAAATATCTTTAACTGAATCTTCCACAGATTTCAGACCAAGTCTGACTTCCTTCAAATACTGGAAAGGTTCCTCGGCTATCATCCCAGAAGCTGTGCAAAGCTGGGAGCAGTCTTGAAAAGCCTTTTTTTTTTCCTTTTCCTTTTAATTGCAGAGCTGTCTCAAAGACATTCACCTCTGAATATTCTTACAGAGCTTCTTAGGAACAAGCCAGAGGCCAAACCCAGCACCAACTTCCTCCTCGGTTTGCAATTTGGAAGAAATGGAAGCTCTATTGCAGCCCGTCTCCTCCAAAAAAGGAGGGGGGTGGTGGTGACTGTGTAAAACTAAGGCATAAAAACCTTAAAGACTATTTTAATCTTAAATTATTCGGCTTGGTCGAACCGCAGTCATTCCAATGGAATGTAGGCTTGTACTCCAACAAGGGTTTACTGTCTCTAAAATAAATGTCAGGCCATGGTAGTACATCAGTGCTACATCTTTACTGCCCAGTACCTGCATATTCAACAGTCAGTGTCCCAGATTAACAAAATAAAAAAAGAACCACATTTGCTAAAAGAAAGAAATTTAACATCAACCCCTCACCTTCTTTATCAGGAATGGAGAACAATTCTTCTAGAATTGTTACTTCTAGAAACAACCATTCAACTTATGTGCTTGTAAGAAAACTAAAAACAAAGGCATGCCTCAAGTAACTGCTACTTTCCCCTTCTTTTAATCCTGTTTTTATAAAAAATAGGACACATTTTTGCTTAAAACAAGGAATTGTAACCGTGCAAATGGAGCTCAACACTCCATTTCTTACAGGGAGTGTTAAGCTTTGGATCCTTAAAGCCCACAACCACAGGTATTTCTGAGCTGGAGAAACCAGATGTAATCTCTGCTTTTGTTTGTGAAGTTTCTACACAGTTTTCTGGAAAGATAACCTCGATTTCAAGTACCATATAAAAAACCCGAGTCATCTGTCCACAGTAGAGCTTGCAAGGTTAAAAACATATCGAGACATTGTTTTTCTTCTCTTGTACCACCTAATACACTTTATGAAACAACCACACAGATCTCTATAGATTTATACACCTGTTGATATATAAACATATAATATATATTCACAAATATATGAATTTATACATATGAATATCTTAATATTAATATAATTAAATAGATTTGTATCACTTCTATAGGTATGTAAATATATAAATAAATATATGTATTGCTAGATAGATATCAATATATATCAAACCACTACACGTAAGCCAGGGAGAAAAGATGTTTCAAGTGGCACCCAAAAAACCCTATTCCATGTAAAGTTAAGTGTATGCTATTGATGATAACGACCACCCATTGTTGTACCTCTCATCTGTCCACTCACTAAGTTATGCTTAAACAGATATGAGCTTATTAAATTGACAAGAGACAGATTTTCTGATCATCACCAATGAAAATCCTTGAATTTCACACGTCTAGGATCACTGTCACAAGATCTACTCCACTTAAAAACACTGTTAGGTCTTTTCATGTGCAGCCGTGCTAGAAAAAAATAAAACACCAGTAGGAAAGGAAGAGAAACATGCGAAGTTTCAGTCTTTGTTGCTTAGGTTTCTCTTGCACCAAGGAAACTTAATAGTGGGCAGAAGGAGACAGCAGCTCTCCTTCACTCCGACAACTCTCCCTTTAGTAGACTGGAATAGCGCCTTTGCAGTGGAATTTGAAGTACCATGCAGCAAATACAAACGTGAGGAACGAGCAGATGGGAACCCGCTTCTAAGTAAGAACCTCAGAGAGAAACAACCCCGCACACCTCTTACCACCATGCAAGATTCTGCTCTTGGAGGATAATTAAAAACCAAGCAAGCCACAACGTTTTAAAAGCATCTGACATGTTAAATTGAGTTTTATTTCAGTTTAAATACTGCAACACCTCAAAAACTGGAAGTGTAGCAAATGGTAAGTAAATGGTCTCAGCACTAGAGAGAATGTATGCTTCAAAATAAACAGTTTCTTCATGCCTACAAAGCATTTTCACACACCTCTAAGATTACAGATACTTAAGTTATTCCTAAGAAAAATCCCAACCTTCGGGTTTTTTGCATACACTAACTCAAGGACAACACTGCATAAATACAAGCAGCAGGTGACCAGAGGCAGATTGGGACTGTGGGGGTAACACAGGGAGTTACTGGGGGGTGAAAAGGACTCTTCAGCTCAATTTCCCCAAACTGAGGGGAATAAATTTCCAAGCAAGATTATTTTTTAAGTCATGTAGATATTTAAACATTTTTAACATGTAAACGTATACCTCTTACATTTAAAGATGTAATTAAAAAAAAACCCCTCAAGCAACCAACATTAAAAGTGCCATTTAATATCACCTTCATTGCAGCTTTCACCCCTGCCATCCTGCCGTGAGGTGTAAAAGGGGCTTTTGGGAAGTATGAAGTGGTAAAAGCCAACTGAGATACATCAGTAGTAGTATTCCGGACTGATAATCACTGTTCCAAATTTCAAGTTTCTATTCTGCAAAAATGTTCTAATTTCTTTAAGATAATACACAATCATGTATCAGGGTTTTCTGTTCTCAAGGAAAGTTGGTACCGTTTAAAAGCTTTTTCTGAAGTGACTCACAATATATGACAGGCAAAGACACTTCTAAAATAAGCTACAAAACTTCTGTGTTTATCTGCTTCCAGACTCCTACCACCCATTTTCCGAGCACGAGGTTAACACTTAACCTAAAGATGGCACGGGAATGCTAAAACCAGACTTACTCGGACATCAGTAGCATCTCCATGCCGGATAATGCTGGCCCACGTTGTCGGTTCACTGCTGTTTTCAAAGTAGTGAAAAACCTTTAAGACTCGTTCCATGGCCCCTGGGGAACGCTCCATCCCAGTACTGAGGTGCGTCTTTGCACTTGAACTCGGTGTATGATTCAAGTTTGGATCAAGGTAAGCTGCTGCCATGGTTTTGCTAGATGCTAGGTATCTGTCATATTCTAGGAAAGGGAAACAAAAAATAGATTAAGTTTAGTTATAACCTGAATCTTACAGCGCTTCATACAGAGCATTTACCAGAAATCCATAAGGACATTTAGTCGTCTCTCTGGAGTCCTCTCCTAAAACAGTTACACCTCTACAAACATAAAAAACCTACCCAGATGCCTACCAGAGAAAATGCAAGACCCCTGGAGCAAGTGATTGGAATGTGAACACCACAACCATTAACCAAAGTGGTATTTTAGCAAGGCTTCTTCCTTTAGCTTCTCAATGACTTAACCCACACCCCTGCCAAAGCCTTCAAGACCAGATAGTGCCTTCCAGTTTTAAGAGGAGTTCCCATCCCTAAAATCTGCCAAGTGTGGTCTTGAAACAAGCCTCTAAAGATCAGCATAAGGAAACCCTGAAAGCCCAGTCACTGAACTGGAGGCTCTCCACTAAGACACTGCACACCAACACCAGGCTCTCCTGTTTAAGGCTAAGACATTGTCACATCACTCATTTTGTGCTATTCTGGGAACCAGTGTGACTCAAAACCATCCAGAGCTTTATTCATCATTCCCTGAGGAACCAATAAAAACACCACTGTCCCTCCTCCCATCAACTATGAGGTATGTGGCTAAGTTTTATTATATACTAGCCCACTTCCCAAGTGACTTCCAAGTCCGGTGGCAAAAGGCACAGGCCATGGTATGTGTCCGTATCTCAAAGAAAAAAGGAAAAAATTGCCTCTTGGCTACTGCTGCAAATTAGTCAGCCACAAGCAGATGGTGTCTGAGAAATACATGCAGTACAAGAGAAAAAGAGCAAACAATACCTCCTCCCTCTCCTGACACAGTGCCAAGCATCATTCCAGTCTGCTGGATGGAAAGAGCAAAGAACTGCAGGCTTTGCTCCAGGGCTTGGACAAGTGCACCAAGCTTCCTGTACCTACTCCTCGCAGCGAGCAGCCAGTGGGGAGACAGTTTTTGAAAACTAGAGATGTTAAAAATAAAATAAACTTGATCTTTTTGGCACAGTACACTGAACGCCTTTCTGGTAGTAAAGCTGGCCTGCAGAAGGGAGCTGGAGGAGAGTGACACTACTGTAAGCAGCACTGCTACTGAATGCCTGAGCCTTGGTTTACCTCGCTGCGAGGCAGAAGAGACCCATGCACACTTCCAGCTGAGATCCTGTAACATCTGGCTGCACCTCAACAGAGGTTCTGCCACTGACCTGCCACCCGCCACCGTGCTCTGCTGATCTCCCTGACAACCAGCTCAGGAAACAACTGGGGGGATGGCGAAAGTTATATGGGTTTTAGGGTTGGCTTAGTTTTAAAACACAGTTGCCTGAAGTAGATCATCATAGACATCAGACAAGCACTGAGGGAGAGAAGAAGATGGTGGTCAGGGGCAAGGTGAGGAGACATCTCCCCTAGAGCACTGTTGTGGTTTAACTCCAGCCAGCAAAGTACCACGAAGCTGCTCACGCAACTCCCCACCACCCCTTTGTCCAGCAGAGGGGGAGAACTAGAGGAAAAAAACAAGGAAAAAAATTAATAAATTTCATAAAATTGAGATAAAAACTATATACTAATAGAATTATACTAATCGAATATAAGTTAATAATATAGATATAAATGAATATAAAACAATACTACAACTAAGTAATTAAAATAATATAGAAGAAAATATATTATACAATTGCTCACCACCTGCCTACTGATGCACAGCCAGGTCCCAAGTACTGACAGCCACAGCCTGAGAGCGATCGCAGCAGAGTCAGAGTGAACCCTATCAGCGACAGCGTGACCAGAAAAGCTAACTGACCCACTAACTCCTGAATGAAAAAGCCAGTGAAAGAGTTACCAAAAGAGTTAGCAAAGGAGTTAAGGAGCTAACAGAAGACTTAGCGAAAGAGGTTAGAGTGATGGTCCCTGAGCCCACTCCCCACTTAAGCACTGAGCATGATGTGCTATCGGTCAGTTTGGGTCAGCTGTCTGAGCTGTGTGTCCCCCCACACTGCCTGTAGTAAGAAAGTTGGGAACACAGCTGCGGGATCAGAAGGTGAGAAAGACCTTGAATCTGGTACAAGCACTCCCCAGAACCAGGTAAAAAGACACCTTATCAGTACTTTTCTCAGGGTAAATCCAGAAACAGCTTCACACCAGCGACTGTGAAGAGAGTTAACTCTTTCCTGACTAAAACCAGCACTTACACCAGCTCACCAGTAATGTCAACCACACCATGAGCTCAGCTAACAGGAATCCGGCACCAGCAGTATCAAAGCTTGAAATCTTCAGACTGTAGACAACCACATTTGCCAGAGGCTAAAACAGGACTTGAAGTCCAACACAATGGGCCTAATCTCTGCCTAATTCAGACGCACAAGATAACAAACAGCCCATCTATGCAGTATGTCTTTACCTCTTGAATAAATGGTTGAATTGCATTCATCATTATAAGTGGCAGCACTGGGACAGACTAAAGGCCACTAAAGTCCTGCCCTCAGGGAAGGAGCAGGCCAAAGAGACACTTGTCCCAAACATTCCCCCAGTGCTGACCCTCGAGTGACTTCCCCCCATCCACCGTGGTTTCATATCCCTGCTGCCTGTCTGAAAACTCAAGAAACCATTATAACTTTTGTACCTTGCTCTATTTTCTCTTTTCTGGCAATCAATACAAAAATGCTACAATAAATCAACCTTATGCCCACGATAAAATCTTTCCTTCTATTCACCCTACACCAACAGACACAGATCCAAAATGCTGGGAACCCCTCGGCAATGTCACCCGTGACTTGTCCTCAAAGGAGCCCACGAGCTGTCTTCTTATTAACCTTGACTTGAAAGCTGAGGCAAGTATAAAAATCTCCCCGCGGCAGACTAACGCCAAGTCGACATGACCATACACGTAAAATAGCCGTCGTGAAACTCCCAATGTCCGCAGGGTGCGGAGTTTCGTCAGGACAAACTCACACAAAGCCCCTGAACAATGCAACTGCTAGGGAAGAAAAAGCAGCGTTCAGGTTCAGACTTGGGCCACTCTGAACCCTTCTGCATCACGTTCTGCCTCCTTCAGAACCTGCTCCTGCGCTACCTCGGAGGCACTAGCAAAAACACAAAGCTTTATTTCAACACACGCATGCAAACAGCAGGAAAATTTGCTACAAACCAAAGCAAGATGAGTAATCTTTTAAGTAAAGGAGAACGAAAAGAAAGCTTGGTTCAGTATTAATTTGCTGTATTTCATCCACTTAACATGCACAGTAATCAGGTTTTATTTGCCAAAAAAAGAACGGGGAGAAAAGCTACAGGAAAAGACCAAAACACGCATTAAGGGAATGTCTGACCACAGACTTGACATGGACAATCTACACCCCCAGGAAAGTGATGACAGACATCAGTTCTTCCATACAGAAGTGTTCTCAGGCAAAACATTAACACAAATTTTTAATTGATCACACTGAGGGGATAATGTGGCATCAAACATCAGACTGGCCATACTGGGTATTGGGTTTAAGGTTTTACGGGAAAGAGGTTTTTAAAACTAAACCACCTCCCTTCCATACGGAAGTGTTCTCAGGCAACAATGTCAATGGACAGGCAAAACATTAACACAAATTTTTAATATTGATCACACTGAGGGGATAATGGGGCATCAAACATCAGACTGGCCATACTGGGTATTGGGTTTAAGGTTTTACGGGAAAGAGGTTTTTAAAACTAAACCACCTCCTACACAAACCGAGAAAAGCAGTTTTCCTTCAAAATTTGATCATCTTTGGGTTCTTTACAACTTTTTTACAAAAGCCCAATGCTTACTTTATGAGGTACCAAAAGAGCAATAAATTTGATAGCTCAAGTTATAGAAACACAGGTCATATCCCTGGTTATGGACCTATTAACATTCCCATTAAAACCTGCCCCTGGGTTTGATTTTATAATGCAGCTGTAAACCTCTGTCTCAGGACCAAACTTTGTAAAACACAACTGCTCTCAACACAAGGATAGCTTAAACACCTATTTTACGAGATCTGCTTGGTCGTTTTGAGGCACAAGGAAAGCAAAGATTAGAAGACTTGGATGTTTACTTGGGGTCTTCTAAATTCAAACCAGACTGCTTTGTCATCCTGCTATCGCAGATCCTGGTCTAGAAGAGCAGCTTTAGTCCCCTTCGTATTAAGCAGGCCAGTAGTACGCTGCTGTGGAGCAGACACAACCCACAGTCGACCAGAAGAGGGTACGCTGGATTAAATATAAGGAAGAGTTTTTTTATGATGAAGGTGGTGAGGCACTGGAACAGGTTGCCCAGAGAAGTTGTGGATGCCCCATCCCTGGAATTGTTCAAGATCATGTCTTTGAGGGACATTACCAGAGACTAACAGTGAAAAACCAAGTCTGGTCGTGTGCCAGCTGCCCTTTGAGCTTCCAAGAGTGAAGACTATTGTTCTCCAAATGCTCTCACTTTACAAAAATCACATTTCGCAGTACTGTAAAGATTTATTTTGAGGTTGGGGAGTGGAATAAACCAGCTAATACTTAGGATAATGCAGCTGTTACCAAACTAAATGTGTGTTATTGCTTAGACAACTTGTTCTACTGTGGCAGAGTACCTGGGGTTTAGGAAAGTGTATGGGAGACTGTTAATGAGAGAAGCTTTTCAAAAAAACCCAAAAGCCAAAACCAACAAGCACTTCACAGCTTCAAGTGAATTACAAGAAAGCACCTTGACCTTTTTTTGTGCTCCTGTCATCAACAATGTAGTTTTGAATACCTGCCATTTTCATTATTTAGGTAGCCGTTAAACTAGAAAATTTTCATACAAGTGCTTTTATTTTCTTAAAAAAAAAAGCCCCAAAACCACCACAACAAAAAAAACATCCCAAAAAACTAAACAAAACAAAAAACACACCAAACACCCCCATAAAATGAGGTAATCGAATCCTTCTAGAATTCTGTTGGCACGTCATTTGTTGCTCCACTTGACTCCTGCTCAGACAACTTACGAGCACTGTATATTCCCCATATTTGCTAACTACATCAAGAAAAAAGTCAGTCTTAGGACTTTCAGTGGTACGACCAAAGTTCAAAGTCAGGTCTCACTACCAGCCCTGCGTACTTGGAAACTAAATCACTTCCACTAATGAGTGAAAATTAGTTTTTTAAAAAAAAAAAAATCAATTAAGTAAAAATTGATTAGTAAACTGACAGAAAAGTTCAAGTAAAATCTTTTCAATGCCAATACTGTCAAGAGTAGCATTTTGATAATACACTACAAATAAAAATACAAAACTAAAAACCAAAATCGTTCCTCATTGGCAGGCGGCCAACAACAGCGTCAGCAAGTCCACGCGACAAGGAACCAAGCTGTAATTATTCACACTGTGACTTCACGTTGTCCTTTGAAAGCACGATGAAGTTTTAAAATGTTGCCCAACTTCCACATTCTGATCCCTATCTCAGGACTGAAAGCACTGACATCTATGGAACAGTGCCCCTTCTAGGCTGCATTTCCACAACATGGTCCATCTGAATTAAAAAGTATAAAATTCTATCTGTATCCCTATGAAGAATATAAGAACCTATTAAAAACACACTACAAATTCAGAGTTCATTTCTTTCTTTGGTACTGGTGTAAAAGTTCTACAAGACTTAAAATACTTTAAAATACTGAAGTTATTCAAAGAAATTAAAGCCGTCTGGTTATTTGCAGCCTCAATAAACAATGATGCTTTACCAGCGTGACCGGCAGGAACACAGCTTTGCAGAGGACCTGGAGGCCTCGGTGGACAAGCCAACACAAGGCAGTGATTCACCCTCGCAGCCAAGCCCACCAGCCCCCTCCCCTGCCAGCGGGTCGAGGGAGGTGATCCGCCCCCGCACCCAGCACTAACGAGGGCGCATTGGGAGTGCTGGGCCCAGGGCTTGGCTCCCCAGGTAAGAGAGACATGGTCATAATGGAGACAGTCCAGTGAAGGACCACAAAGGCAATCTGGGGATTTGAGCGTCTGTCCCATGAGGAGAGGCCAAAAGAATTGAGATGGTTAGGCCTGGGGAAAGCTCAGGGGTACCTTACCAGTATGTATGAATACCAGCAATGACGGAGCCAGACTGTTCCCAGTGAGGACACGGGGCATAAAGTGACAAATACTGAAGTGTAAGAGAAAGCTTTTTCACTCTACAGGTCGGTGAACACCACAAGAGGTTACCCAGAGAGGTTGTGGACTCTCCATCCACAGATATTCAAAACATGACCGGACACAGCCCTGAGCAACCTGTTGTAGCTGACCCTGCTCTGAGCAGGGGGGGTTGGACCAATTTATCTCACAGGTCCTTTCTGACCTCAGCAATTTTGTGATTCGATGATTAAGACTAAATTAAGAATTTACTCCACACTCAATTCCTTAGAATTATCCACAACACATCTGACATCAGACAGTAAACATCTCACGAATTCAAGCTCAATCCATTTTCACAGCTTGGATTAAATCCCACTGCAGCTCACCTTGCAAATATTAACTTGACTATCTCAACCTCACAGAAAGTAAGGATGTTAAGTACAATTTTAACTACGTTCCGCATGCCCAAGCCTGTATTTTCAGTAGGCTGTGTTAAGAGTCAGCACATTACGGACTTTTGGTATAATGTCTCCTGATATACAGACATACATACATACATATATATAAATAAAAATATATCATGAGATCTGGTCTCATGCTTGCTGTTGGACATGAAGTGCATGACTCCCTGAAATCCTTAGCAGGACTTAAAAGACAGGTTTCTTCTAAGGAAACACTCATAGTGTATTCGACTACATGTTGACGGTCATGTGGCATCGCTGCACACTTGGAGTCCTCGGTTATGGCAAAAGTCCCATTTCCAGAAGACCAGACACAGTGGAACGGTGGAAAAAGCAGCATGCCCACAACACGTACATGCCACAGGAATGAAGCAGGAAGCAGGCCAGGTGTGAAACAAGGCTTTTACACATTTACCTGAGGTTAACATCTTGTCACACATTTAAGAATGCAGATTTAAGGACCAAACTTTGAGAAAATCATTATGTTTGTGATTTCAAATTATGGACATGGAAAGAGAGGAGAAAGGATATTTTTTCTTATCATCATTTTGCCTTCAGAAACACTCATAATTTTCAGTCATTTCCGTAAGTAACAGTGGAAAGTCCTTGTTTATTTCCTACAGAATTTATTTTGCTCGTTCTCTTTCTTTCAGCTAAGGCTGATGTTCAAAAGCAAAAGAAAAAAGCAGTAATCCTCTGTTCCACCTTAGACACTTTTCAGCTATATTCATTCTTCTTGGTAATATTTGCTAGGACTACATCCGAGAATGCATTTCTCTCACTTGTTGCCGCTTCTCCGATCCCCTCCTGGACACTGCTCTCTCCCCGCCCCTCCAGATACTTGTGCATTTCTGAATATGTTTTTTGCAGTCAAAAGCATTTATCAAGGCCCCCAGGTCAAAGTATAAAACAGTCTGGCCAGCAACATTAAAACAATTTAAAAGTAGACTTCTCACTATTTTAGCCTAAATTGACACTCCAAATATTTCACAGTATTGATATGAAATGGGAAAATGGCCTGGTACTAATAATTCTTCTGAACCTTGTCTCCCTCCCACCCCCAAGGAGAATATTGCCTAAGCAGTTACTAACTCTGTCTCAACACAGTTTAAAGCAGAAATGTCTAGTTTTTCCTTCTTTGCAGAGTTAAGTATTTTAAAACTACAATAGAAAAACAACATGAAAAGACAATACAGACCAAAGTCAAAACAACTGCGTCCAGCTGGGGAGCCCTCAACATCAGAAGGATATAGACCAGTTGGAGCGAGTCCAGAGGAGGCCACGAAGATGCTCAGAGGGCTGGAGCACCTCTGCTGTGATGAAAGGCTGAGAGAGTTGGGCTTGTTCAGCCTGGAGAAGAGAAGGCTCCGGGGAGACCTTATTGCAGCCTTCCAGTACCTGAAGGGGCTACAAGGGTGCTGGGGGGGGGACTTTTTACAAGGGCCTGTAGTGACAGGACAAGGGGTAACGGGTTTAAATTGAATGTTGGGAGGTTTAGATTAGATATCAGGAAGAAGTTCTTCCTGAGAGGGTGGGGAGGCACTGGAACAGGTTGCCCAGAGAAGCTGTGGATGCCCCATCCCTGGAAGTGTTCAAGGCCAGGCTGGATGAGGCTCTGAGCAACATGGTCTAGTGGAAGGTGTCCCTGCCTATGGCAGGGGGGTGGGAACTAGATGGGCTTTAAGGTCCTTTCCAAACCCAACCAGCCTGTGATTCTATGATTCTATAAGTTTAGCAATGCAAGTCGCCAACATGGGAAAATTTATTTCAATTATATCAATGTTTCAGGAGATTAAACATTCAAGGGAGCATGAAGGAGGAATTCGGGGAAAGCCTGAACTACAAGACCCATATGAACCAAAGCAATATGACAACCTTGGGCCTGTTAAACACAAGGCAAGCACACCTCAGCAAAAAATTAATTAATAAATATATGTATCACCTAAACTAATTGAAACAAGGACATATTCCATGTACAGCTGCTACTGATGCAGGCTGTCTTAAGGACCTCTAAGTCACTTTTGCTAAATGCTACAGCAACACAGTAGCCTGTTAGCTGGGCAGCCCTGCACCTTGGGATGAAGAGATAGGGAGAAGTTTCAGAGTACTGACCATTGGCTGAACTACTTGTACTGTCAAGCAGCAACTCACACTTACCAAGGTGTCTCGCACTCTGTCCATCCCAAAGACATTCAAAACTGTACAAATCCTTCTCACTAAGAGTCCCACAAGATTAAATCCTGAAATACCTTAAAACACTCAGTGCAACCCAATTTTATTGTAACATTGCATAATCTGTGCTACCAGTAATTCCCTTTGGAGTTGGCACCAATTTCTATTTTTAATATTAAAAAAATTAATAATGAGGAAAGATCAGTTGTGTTGGGAATACAAGAAAATCAATGTCTGTATATGGTTTAATTAGAAACAGGTATCCAGCTAGATACTTGCTTTTCAATAGCACTCCGAACCTTCACTGTGGTCTCCTGGCACCACTAAAATCCAAGTAACCACTAATGTCCTCTTGCATCTTCTGCTGCTCATCTTCTGAATTTCTTTAGCAAGTTGTAGAGAATTACAGTGGTGCAGCTTTCTCAAAGTCACCACAGAAATGAGCAAGAAAAATCCTATATTTTTAAAATAAAAGTTAAAATTAAATTGTATCTATTTTGAAGTTGCACTACTGGTGGGCAGTAGCCTTGTCTATGACCATGAAAACAGGAGAGTGAAGTAAGCTGTGTGAATTCAAGTCATCTGTTTAATTTGCTGAAACACGCAAACAGAATTTACTCTTTCTAGAATAGAAAGAACTAATTAGAATTAATGATAATGCAAGTGTGGTTCTCAGATTAAAGTCAAGAAGTGCTTGAAACTAGAGACAGCTATGGAAAGTAAAGTAGTATGGTATTCTGGCTATGCCCTATGACAGCGTAACACAGTTGAGTTTGGCTACCATTTGACTTTAAACCTGCCTTTCCCAGTTTCCCATTACTGAACGATACCATCCCATTCTTGCATTTCAGAACATTCACCTGTTGTGCTGGTTTTAGTTAAGACAGAGTTAATTGAGGTACTTGGTCATCCCATTCTTTCAGAACATTCAACTGTTGTGCTGGTTTTAGTTAAGACAGAGTTAATTGAGGTACTTGGTTTCAGGCTGGGGTTAAACCAAACAGGCTTCCAATTTTTCAACCCCTTTAATAGTTTTAACCAAAAGCACACATCAGATAAAAGGCACTTAAGTGCTCAAGAGGAACAGAGCTGGCAATAGCGTTGTTGTTGTGTGACGCATACATGGCCTATCACAAAAATCAGTGACCTGTAAAAAGTTGTACTTAAGACTATTGTGGTTCAAGTGTTTCCCAAGGTCAGTAATTACAGCGTCTGGTACATTGGTAGCAATGAAGAACAAAGTGATTCTTATTCAAGTGGTTGATTGGAAGTTCAGCATAGGCTGACCATCATAATTCTGCCAATTGCAAACTTTTTGAGGTGATGCTCCTGTGTATCTACACACACACAAATAAAATTGGTGATTTCAAGAGCTGCGGTTGAGGCAGGTAGCACGTTGCCTCGATTCCTAAAATCCCAGAGAGCAGACTAAATTGTGATATTCCCTTGGATTCTCTTAGCCCTTGGCTCCTCAGGAGCTCAAGACCATGCTCTGTTTGAGGATCTAAACACCAGCCACATCAGTCTTTAGCTAAGCATTCCTTTCTCCTGAAGTCTCCATCTACTGCCAAGACGGAAGTGTACGCAGAATTAGCCTCATTAAACAGAAGCAATACCTTCTCAAATTCGGCATTTAACGGTCAAGTCAAAGGCATAATGCCTGGTAAGAAATCAGTTGGTGGCTTCCAGCATTCATGTACTGACATGATCACCTAACAAGTCTAAGCCTCTACTCCAATAACCAAATAAGCCTCTGTACTCTGGTGAAGTCAAGGTAGGAGCAGCTAGATATACACTGTATGGCCTACTTTGAAATTTTTAATAATAAAAACCCCAATTTGATACAGCCTTAAATAGACAATTTTAACAATCCACTCAAAACAGTTCATCAGGGCCCTCTCCAGACTTCTGGAGTCAATATCAGTGCTTCCATACTGCTTTGTAGCAGAATAAGATTTATGGATTCTCTACCCCGTGCTTTCATCCTGTGATGTGCTGTGTAATCTAAACCCAGGACCTCTGCTCTTTCACTCACTATCTCACTGCAGCTGGAATTCTCCCTTGGACATAGTCCCTGTCCCCATGCTCTCCCCACAAAACTAGGGACTTCTATCCTGTGCACTGCTGTACTACTGGAAGGGGCATTCACCGTTCTTTTTAACGCCGATGAAGTTTACGCTACTGACTCTTGTGGGTTTTCCACTGAATGCTCCACTAAGTCTTTGAGCAGAACCATCAACACTGAAAAACACTTGAGGACAGGTGATATCCAAGAAAACACCCTAGGCCCCCAGCCAAAGGCATTTTTCAGTCATTTACCTCCAACCTTACACAAGGCTACTGAACCTTCCTTGAGTTTGGATTAAAGAATCGTGTTTAATATGCCAGAGGTTCTGAGGGTCGACATTTACATTACACTGCAAAATAAGGAATTCACAAACTTGAGGGAAAACTGTCACTGAGGTAACTCGATAAGGAATAAAGTGGTTCAGAATAGGGTTTCCTCAACCTTCAGTAAATGGGGAGAGAAGACAGACAACTGCTTACCCAACAACTGATTTTAGAGAAATTATTTCTTTAACCCATCCCCAGTATGTACGTCAGAGTAGCCAAAGATTCAGCGTCGCATGAGACACAAGCTAAGACTACTGAAGCGAAGACAGTAACAGCTGGAATTAGACCATTCAACTTCCAAATGAGTTACTACTTTCTGAAGTTTTTAAGCAAGAAAAAAAAAAAGCCATTCTTAATCTAGGTATTATCCAGCTGAAATACATTTACTTCAGGGCTTCCATCAACAAAGTTCTCTGAAAGAGAAATTTAATACTTCAAAGGTGAAGATACTGGTCTGTGGTAGAAAAATTAACTGGAACCCAGAAGAGATTGGTTTAATCCCCTAGAGCACGACAAGTTTTGTTAGAATTAAACTTGACCTTTTTTGTCACTTCAAATTGTGGAAGAAATCATGCAGGAACATCGAGAACACTCACTCATGGTACTATGGCACCGTTTTCCACTCCCCTCCACCCTCCCATGATAGAGGACCATCCTGGGTCAAAACTATTCCATGCTTTCCAGTGCATGTGGGCAATAAATACGAGTCTTTGCCATAACAAACTTCAGCCTGTTCCATTAAAACTACTCTGTTGTTTCATCTAGTCCACCTCATCCCACCAAAACAAATCCAGTTATTTATTGATTATTGACAGCTAATTTCAAACAACTTGGAATGGGGATCAGAAATATCAGGTAATTAAACTGCTGCACATTTTTGACAGCCCATCAGAAGGCTAATGAGCACAAACACAATGACAGATTTCTCAGCACCCAGGTCCAAAACGACCTGTCCCTCATCACCCAAGGGTATCAAAGGACACAGTGAAGGTGAGATTGGTGTAACATCTTCTTGGTCAAGAAATTAGGGCAAACCTGAAGAAATCAACTATCAGCTTTCACTACATCCACAAGAATTCACTGCACCTCTTTTTAACATATTTGATCACAAAGAGGCATTAAGAAGACTCAAAGATGAAAGTGTTACTTTATAGTGCATTTTTACTCTGCTCACTTATTTCCCTGGAAACAATAAATCAATTCACCACTACATCACAGTGATGGAATATGCAATTTGTGTACAAGCTGACCATGTGCAGAAACAACGGGTGGTAATAAATTACGTTGGTGTTACACAAACAAGACACCTCAGTAGACCAACAATACGCACAGAGCAATCAAACCAATCTTTCTTCAGCCCCATCAGAACACACAAATATTAATTTGAGGACTACTTAAACACACCGTTTTTTAAATTCTGAGTTGTAGTTGGCCTGAAAACACAAAAGGATCCCGTAATTAAAACCCCTTTGCACATGAGCTTCAGGAACCAAAGAGTTATTAATACATTTACAATCTGTGCTCTTAATATGCTTAAATTTATTTTAAAGTAAATATTTCATAGTAGCTAGAGAGAAAATAGGAAAAAATCTCTTTCAAAAAGGTGTATGTTGCTTTACTATGTATGAAAATACATATTCACAAAATACTGTTGTGACAATCCACCCTCCACGCTATAAACAATTCCCTTTTTTCCATGCAGCAGCATTTCACAGGTCAGAGGTACCTACTGTCACCCAAACCCCTATGCAAACTGGTACAGCAGATAGCTTTAGGAAAAATGGCACAACTGGATAAACTATTAAGTGTTCAAACAGAAGAATACAGTATTTCATTGCATTATTAGTTTTAGCCTGAAACTGGGTCTTTCAGGATCTCTGCAACTTGGAAGAGGTTCTGTCAGTGCTTACAGGGGTGGGCGTTTAGTATCTTCAACGTCATACAATCCCTTGCCAGATGAGAACTATGGATACAGCTTATTCTGTTTTAACCCCGAGGTGCAACAGGGTAGAAAAGTCAATGGAATTTCCACCACAGATTGAGTACTGTCCAGAAAGTTCAGAGAAGTGCAACTAACACGATTAAGGGGCAGAGCAGCAGCCGTGTGAGGGGAACCTAAAAAAGATGGGACTCCAGCTGAGAACTTGATCACTATTTACAAAATCCACTATGACGGATAAACTGAACCCTAAACTAATCCCCTAATTACTTTCAGCCAAAAGATCTTTTCTAAACAGGAGCTAGTGAACAGCAGACTGTGGAGGCAGATGGTAGCAGCATGTTCAGAAAGGTAGGGACAACGGGCACATGAAGGGAAGTTAGAAGACTCTAAAAGTCTCAAATGCAGGAGAAAAACAAGGATGGACTGCAGATGACTATGCTCACATGGTCTCCTGAGAGCACCACACTCGGGAGACGCTGTCAAAGGCAGCAGGCCACTGATTATACACTTTTTTTTTACATTAAGAATGTCCATAGAAGCTCAACCTTTTATTTCACCTTCAACAGTAGAAGCATGACCCTTAGTACTTCCAAAAACTGCAGATGAAGATAATACAGATATACCATCTCCACAAGCTTTCTCATGCCTTGTGTTTTCTAGACGTACGTTTATCACATCAACAGTTACCAGTGCAAGAGTATGATTTCCAGACTTGGAAAAGACTGACATCAAGTCAGAAAAATAAAAAGTCAAATAACATTTTGACGATTTTCTGGCATAGAACACATCAGAAAATTAAACAACCCTAGAAAAAAGCACATCTATCAACACCTCAGAAAAGCCTGTACTGTATATTCTGATCTTTATAAGGGTTCACATAAGTATGTTAAAAAAAATTAAAGATGGCCCATCACTCACACACTATTTTCAGAGGGTTTTTTATAAATGTTAAAATATTTTCTTGCACACAGTTCAAGTTCTCATGTATAATTTAATGTTCAAATATCATTGAAGGAATTTAAGTCTGGTTTCTCAGATCTGCCTCTGTGAGAAACTACAGAATTGATACACGATTATTTCTGAAGAATTTATTTGTACAGACGTTTGAGTTCATTTTTCAAAGACAAATAAGTTGTCACCACAGGCTGCTAACCCAACTGAATATAACCAATTTGTCCTTGCGGCTGCCAAAGTTGTGGAGCTTTCTACCCCCTTCCTCCCTGCCAAGCATTTCCTCATCCACTCTTACTGACTATGCAGCCCTTGCTTCCCTTTTGAGGCCTCCTGCTGCTTCTTTAACAGTTTTTGAGATGCTTTTACTTATTAAGACAGAAGAAATCAGCCTAGACTGCTTTTTTCCAGTTTTGGCGAGGACTTAGTTTGGTTTTGTTTGGGGGAGGTCCATTTAAATGAGGTGAAGTGGCTCATAAAAGCTCTAAAAGCAGGGAGCCAGCACAAAGTCAAGAGCAAAAGGACATGGCCAGTAGTAGGGTGGGAGCGCTTCCCATTCTGGGCAGCTGCAAGCTGGTACGTCACCTCACTGCTCTTAGACTACATCTTCAGGAGGGGGAATAAATACATCCATGGGAGATGGAAACCATCGTTCTCTGCACTCAAGAAAGAGGAAGAAATGAGAGCTCTGTGTTTTGGTGAAACTGCTTTAAAAGTAAAGCTGCATGAACCCAAACCATTCTATGATTCTATGCATCATCCCCAGTGCAAATCACAGAATGGTTTGGGTTGGAAGGGACCTTAAAGACCATCCAGTTCCAACCCCCCTGCCATGGGCAGGGACACCTTCCACTAGACCAGGTTGCTGCAAGCCTCATCCAGCCTGGCCTTGAACACTTCCAGGGATGGGGCATCCACAACATCTCTGGGCAACCTGTTCCAGTGCCTCCCCACCCTCTCCATGAAGACCTTCTTCCTGATATCTAATCTAAACCTGCCCACTTTCAATTTAACCCCACTCCCCCTTGTCCTGTCACTACAGGCCCTTGTACAAAGTCCCCCCCAGCTTCCTTGTAGCCCCTTCAGGTGCTGGAAGGCTGCAATAAGGTCTCCCCGGAGCCTTCTCTTCTCCAGGCTGAACAAGCCCAACTCTCGCAGCCTTTCATCACAGGAGAGGTGCTCCAGCCCTGTGAGCATCTTTGTGGCCTCCTTTGGACTCGCTCCAAACTGTCAATAAATGTGGCAGCTCTGAACTGATGCTAAACTACCAAATAGCATTTACTCATTTTCAATGCTTTGAGAGGGGGTAGAGCAGGAGGGCAGAGCACTGGCTGGAGCAGAAGAGGAACTCTTCCATTGTAATGATTAAATAAGGCAAAAATAATTTGTTTCACATACCAATATTGAAAAAATTTAAGTGTAATTTTTAAGTTTAATCTTATTTTTTCTTCTTCCTTTGAAGCCATCTATCAATTATTAGTTGGTCCAACTAAACAGGCAGATTTGAAAGCACGACCAAGTATCTTTAACAGCAACATACTGAAAATGGCACGGAAAAATATGCAGAAAGGGTCAGAGTGGACAGCAGAAGGAATGAACATGAAGTCAGAATAGAGGAGCTGCTGATAAAAAACAAACACCACCTGAAGGCAGAGTGACTGCACCTCCACGTGTTCAGCACCAGGTTCCAAAATAAGAGCCCAGCTTGCTGCTCACCTTCCAGTGCGCCCCTGCCCACAAAGGGTCTTGCTGATCTACAAAGCTCCTATGTACGTCTCCTTTACAATAAAGATGAGTGGTTCTTTAGGTCACCAACAGACCTATGTCATCTCTACTCCTTACCCTGCATACCAATTAAAAAAAACTTGTTACATCTTAATTATGAAATAAAGGTTTTTATAATAATGACTTTGCTGAACTTAAAAGTTTTGTTTCTATAACAGATGGAAAAAGATTGTATATAATAGACAAAACCTAAGACATCAGACATACATTAACTGTTCATCATTAATTTAAGGTTATTCTTATATTTCCTGACAGTGGAGCAATATAAGCAATTCATCTGGTAGGAATTTCCTTGTTCAAAGTGTTTGTAAACCAATTATGGCTGCTATAGCATCCAGTGTTCATCTGAGATACAATTAGCACCTTAAAAATAATGAATCTGATGTTTGGTTTTACAACATGCAACTTTAATGGTACCAGATGATGCACATGAAGGAAGAACAAGGTACACAATGTATTTTTGTGAAATACCAAACATTCTGGAAGTGTATGAAAACTTTGTATCTCTAGGAAGTTTTACTGTTAAAACTATTAAAATTTGGGGCATCTTCTGACTTTGGGTTCAAACTGCAGTATATGAGCTGAAGGCCTTGAAGGCAATCTGAAATGAAAAAAAATAGTCTGATTACCTAGTTTACATGAAATTAAAATTCCCTTTGTTTAGGATCAGTGTTCACTAACAGATTAGAGCAGGTTTTATTATTTGATACATTCTTACCGATTAAATTCTTAATTCCAATAATTTAGCAGAAGTCGCTGAAATTCCTGCGGAACAGAACAGACTAGGAAGGGATGTATCTGATACAGGCAGATTTGCACCAAAATCAACAAAGCATCAGATAGTTAGCTATCACGGCACCATCTGCAGATCTTCAGCCAGGGATCAGAATTTAAAGAGACAGTAGCAGCACATTACCTGTTAAAAGTAACCTGCGGGGCAGAGACCATCTGAACACCACAGAACTAGTAATTCCGATGAATTGTAAAGGAAAAAGGTTAATTCGAAATATGTCTGGCACAGTTAATGGCAGCATTAGCACACCTAACCTCTAATTATTTCCCAATATTCCCTAAATGTCAAAGTATGGTTTAAGGATGCTCAGCATTTGAAACATGATTCCATTACATTTTAATCAGCTGAAGGGTTATCGCACTGAGGAAGTAAATTGAGTTTCATAGAAAGCAGGCACTAAAAAGAGGAAAAACTGATTTAAAATGCAGCTACTCAGGAGTGATGGAGACCAAAGAGCCCATCAAACAACAAAAGACAGAGCTTGTCAGGCTTTGAGAACCTGGGTTTGGTTACACCTGGGTCAAGGTGGAACTGGGGCGTTACACCCCAAGCAGCCTCGTGGGACACCCCACACAGCTCTGCTGCTGGGTTCTGGTAGCTGTAATGCCAACATTCCTCCTACACAAATGTAAACTGCAGACATTAAAGAGTTGGTAAGATTTGCTCCAAAGAAAGAAGCTGCAAATTATTTTCCCACTTTATATTAGCGGAGTATTCTTCTATTCACGCCTTAAAGAGGAGTACAGAGCAGCATACTTGACGAGGCTTTACGCTGCTCCTTCAGGTAAAAAACAGAAAACAAAAAGACCACCAACCCTCTAAACAAACACCCTAAGCCACCATCTTTCACTTCCTAAATGCGTAGCACTGCAGTAAGTTTTAAGAAAGAGCAAATTCGGATTCATTAATGTGCCACACTAATTCCTCATTTAAGATGCCTGTTAATAAAGAGACTGAAAACATCCCTGCTCCACTCTTCTTGTGAAAAACATACTTTTCACAGCAAGAACTTCAGCTGCACAGGCTGTTCACTGCTGTATTTCACAGCAGCAGTGAGATACACACAAAAAGGGTGTTAGCGCAAGAAAAAAAGCCTTGAGGAACAGATATCAACCTGTTTCTCCACTGCAAAAGTGGCAGCACAGCCAACCCCCATTTACTCATTTTAACCCGCCCCTACCCACGCTCTTGCTGAAGGCCAGAAAGCTGCATTTCTTTCAAGAGTTCTTCACTGGAGCTGAGGTTTCCAGGGCCAACTTGAACTTGTGGAAGACTCTCCACCAACAAACTGTGCTCAAAGTTTTTTAAAATGAGACAACGGAAGATTCTTCAATGTTTCAATTAAGTAAAAGAAACTCGCAGCTCAAAGATTCCAAGGATGAAGCCAGCTGATACCAAAATTAAACAAAAACTTTTTTCAGTTTCCATTTACTTCACATTTACAATGTACCAGGTTATTTGTTAAAAATGTTTCTTATCCGTTTTCCCTTGCACGTAGCAATACAGTCATTTTAATAGTAGTTAAAAGGAGAAGACTCCTCCAGTGATGTGTCTGTCTTCAACGGATTAATTTTCTGTCACCTGCAAAAATACTTGATATAAAAAATAAAATCTGAAGTCAGGCTTGTTGCTTTTATAAAATAGATAAATTTCCAGGGGGGTGGGGGTGGGAAACCAACAAGCCAAATACTTTATTCCTCATTTTCCAGATGTCAGATATCATTTTGGAACTGGATTTGTTCTTTTCGAGTTTAAGAAGATGCTGCACAGCATGTATTCCATCTAAAACCTACAGATTGACCGTGATGGTTTATAAGGCATTTAACAGAGGTATATACCAATATAACGTATTTACAAAGAAATTCTTTTGGATAGGGTTTGTCAATTCTTCCAGGATATCTTGGAGGACAGGCTTAAATTCCTTGTTTGTTTCTATGCAACAAAATTAAAGAGACATATAACAAATTACTTTGGGAATATTCCTGCGAACACGTTGTTTTGACAGAAAGCTCTGAACTTGTGTATCAAGTTATTATAACATTTGTATAATCTACTCTTACATGCTAAACAAAACAGTTCACAGCGATAAAACAAACAGCATCTCTATGGCCTGAAAGAGTGAAAAGGCAAAGAACAGAAAGAGACAGTAATCAAAGCCAGAAATAATAGACTATCTACAAATTCAGCGCCAGATTACACTGTACCACTAATGTTAAAGAAAACACATGCCCTAATTAACAAATCAACAATCGAAAGTGTTCAGGATACACCCTTCTTCAGCACAGCCTCAATTTGGCCAAGCCGTGACCATACCTATGGATTTCCCAAAAAGCAGATCTGAATATGAAGTATATTTATATTCAGGTGATAAGCTCTGGAACCTGTACTTACACATAGATAAGGAAGGAGGAAGTGTTCGACAACTGACACACCTGGCCCCATAAACCTGTAAAAACCTGCTCAGTCGGTCACGAAGCACACATTTTAGGAGCAACTTTATTGTATTACGGTAGGACGACTGTCCTTGCAAGAACAGCAGCTTACGTCTTACCGACTGCCTGCTTCAAGAAACCTTTTCCCCATTGGAGGGAAGACAAGACAGCGTTGTTGTTTCCATCTCCAACAGAACTGCAGCAGTATTAATAACCTCAGGGTAGACTGGATATAAAGAGCAAGGAAAGGCTATTAAAAGGAATGAAAATTGTTCCCTCCAAGAAATTCATGATAATAAGTTACAAAAAGTCATGGATGAACTTCTGCTTCGTGGGATTATTCCAGGGCTGAAGCACCACATATATCACGGAGATAAAAACAAAACTGAAATTTGTGAGAACTGTCACATCTTCGGTCCAGGTACCATCCACACCAGTGAACGTGAACGGCTCCCACTCCCCCAAAATGTAAACTTCCATTCTTTTGAATAACAAAACTTTTTATGTTCCTAACACTGAACAGGAAAATACTGACTGGCTTAAGGTATCAGTGAGTGATTCCTTAAAAAACCCATTAAAATAAACTATTATAGCATGTCAACAGCTTGCGTAGCTCCAGAAACATACCGCAGACCAGCACCTTTAACAGCCAAATAAACCCATTTTAAGTTGGTTTTCTACCTCCCATCTGCCCTCTTGTTTTTCTGTCTCCAAGACCGTGTGTTCCTGCTAAACTCTGAACTGCCTCATGCCATAGTGTGGACAGAGCGAAGAGATGTGAGTGCAACTTTCAAAGCTGGTTGGATCTCTCATTCTCCTGAAGATGCACAAGCCACCACAGCTACACACACACACAGTAACTTGAGATACTGGAATGTAAAATTCCTTAAGCTAATATTCTGAACAACTCTGTACTCAAATCCATACCCAAGTATGATCCCATCTTACAACCAGTTTCAAATATGTAGTTTCCAATATGAGGGTTTTCCCCCCTTTTTGATGGATTTTTATTATTCCTGAGATTTTTCAGCCCAAACCCTGCCACTCTGGTTTATTTTACTTTGGCTTGACTGTGATTTTAACATGTAAAAAAGAAACTGGAGATAAAACTAGATTCAGCAGTGTCTTAACGCCAGCATTACTGAAGTGCTTAACTATACTCTTCTCTCTTCCCTCGCCCTGCCTTAAGGAACCTGTTATTCCTGAAACTGTTGAACTAATGCCCTGCAGGAAGTACTGAGCAGACCCTTACAGCTATTTTCATCATTGCTCTGAACTACAATATCCATTTTCTCAAATCTACTGCTATTTTCCAGTCAGTGTTTAGCAACTAAAGCTATTTTCTGCTTAGCATCTAACCAGGAAACATAAAATGCTAAGTTAGAAAAGAATTTCTCTTATAGTCCTTCCTAGTACATATTTTCAGTGAGCAACATGTCTGTTAATTCGAACAGAGGAACAAAACCAGACATGTAGTCAGATATGAAATCTTGAGAGTAAAAAAAAATATAAAAATCTGAGACCATAAAACCAAAAAAAGTCGTATTAAAAGAGAAACTTTCTAATTAGATGCACCGTGTGTACACAAACACTAAACATACATTACACTCCCTCTTTCTTCTCTTGTAGATAATCTTCATGGACTCATTTAGGTAGGATAAGACCTCTAAGATCTGAATAGGCTGGATCAATGG
>NW_010273823.1:0-6755 GCF_000690775.1 Eurypyga helias
GGGCTGCTCTCGATCCATTCTCCATTATTCCTCTGATAATTTTACCTAAGCAGAAAGAATGATCTGATGGTGTTATCTTCACTTTGCTTAGTGTTCTCAGGAGAACAGTTCTCCAGAAAAGTGTCCTCAGTAATCCTCCACTTCCAACTCTACTCTATGGAGAACAGGGATATAAGAGGCACAGTCTCACCTTTCTTCTTTGGATACTACGCACCCCGTGAAACATCACAAGGTAATAGATCTGTGTGAGAGGAACACCCAACCTGAGTCTTACTGGCCCCTTTTCCTGTATTCCTGTATTTTAGGAAGTTCCAGGGTTTTAAATACTCATGATTTTACTTCTACTGTCTTGGAATACCTGGTGCTTTCCTTAAAGCCTCAATGCTTGCGATCCCATGAAAATCTCAGCTTTTTTTTTTTACAGCACTGAATTTTACTGTTGCAAAGTTAAAGATTCTGAACTATAAAGACTGAGAACCAGGGCTAATAAAAACAAAATCAGAATCTACTAATTTTAAAACCCCACAATGCACAAGGATTCTGACAGGAGACCTGTTAACAGTGTGGATGGACAGAAGTACTACGCAGATGATTTTGGGCAAAGGACAGAGAGAACGGCAAGAGAACAGTGTACAACCGCATCAGTAACTAGAAAGCCTGTCTTTCCTTTGATGAACTGAGCCAGAAGTAAAAACTCACCGCCTTCCCATCTGTAATACAGAACCGTAGGCAACCCAGCAAAACCTTTTAAAATCTATTCATTCAAACTACTGCTTCTACAGTGTAATTATCAATAATGGTAACACAGTAGCTGAGGAGTCTTGAAAACTGGTACAGAAGTAGTCTTTTAGGCCAGATGCCACCATGAAGGCACAGAGATTGAGCAACCTGATCTAGCAGAATATGTCCCTGTCCGTGTCAGGGGGTTGGAACTAGATGATCTTTAAAGTCTCTTCCAACGCAAACCATTCTGTGGTTCTATGATTAGTACAGGAAAACTCTCCTTCTTTTATCACCCCTTGTGAGTCTAGCTAACGTACAATGAGCATTTTCTACGTACCCTAGTTTAAACCCATATTTAAACAGCTGTTCACTGAAGACAGACTGTTTAAAATCATTTACAAAGATAGAGCTACCTATTGCAACTATTAAATAAAACTGGTAGGAATTTCCCAGAAATTTCACTAAACAGTAGGAAGCGAGTTCTTTATTTTCCACATCATAAGCCTAATAACACTAACAAAATTCATGCTGACTGCACTACTGCACATTTTACAATATGAATTTAGAGCGCTGAAAGGAAAAACAGGCGGCGCAGAACTGCCAAATGCTCTGGAGATCCAGGTGCCGCACACGCAGCGCTGGGGCCTGAACTGGGAGGGACTAAAGGGCATGTCCTACCCGCTTTCCAGAAGTGGCTTCCAGAATGTCACAAGTGGAAATGAATTTGCATTCTCAAATGTAAATGGTATTCATAAGAATAATTTAAAAAAAAAATCTCAGAAGTTAGGCTTATAAATAGCATATTGATGAATCTGCGAGGGGTGTTCTGACATCTTGGGGTTTGGAGCGTTGTTTATGTTTCTGTTCTGTTGATTTGCAACAGGAAAAAGTACCTTCTCACTGGTCTCAGACTCTGATGTCCAATTAGTGAGGTGGACCAACAGTGTAAGTGCCATAAGCGTGCAGCAGCGACCAAGCTAATAATCACAGAATTACAGAACGGTTTGGGTTGGAAGGGACCTTAAAGATCATCCAGTTCCAACGCCCCTGACATGGGCAGGGACACCTCCCACTAGACCAGGTTGCTCCAAGCCTCATCCAGCCTGGCCTTGAACACTTCCAGGGATGGGGCATCCACAGCTGCTCTGGGCAAATCCTTGTTTCACGTATTAGTTTGGGTTTTATGGAGCTTTCAGGGTACATAGAGCAAGGAGTAAAGAGTGCAGCAGGGAAGCGCTAGGGCCGCAGCAAGACCTGGGAGGAGCAGGAATACAAGACAACAAGGAAGGAAAGTTCAAGATTGAAGGGAGGAAATAAAAAACTTCAGCACAGAGCTGAGGGAAAGCCTGGATCTCAGCCTCGTACCTGCTGTCCTTCTTTCCTGTCCCCTGTCCCATGCAACAGCAACACAACCAAGACGGAAAGGTAACCTTGCTTCACTGGGCATAAAGCCACCATGCGATGCTTCCACCGCTTTCCATTTGCTCTCAAAGCCAGTATTCCCTCTACAATATTACTCTCCTTTTACATTACTACTGTCCACACAGACTATTCCTACAGTACACATAGATGAGGACTGTGCTACATCTTATATAAAAGCAAAAAGAAATATTTTGCTTCTATGCATCAGACTTAAACATCACCAACTATCAATTGCCAAAACCAGCACACTATGCAAGGAAAAGGAACCAGTAACAGCAATGGCATGTTGCAAAATATATGTACTTACAAACAAATCTAAACTTTCCAATTCACGGGTGAAAAATTCTCATGAAAAAGTGGTTCTCTCTTCTGAACAGAAAGACAATCAAATGTTTGTAGTTTGGATGTTACTCTGCTGAGAGCTTGATGGTTTTGGACCAAAGGATGCAGCAATATCCTTCCTAACTCTCTATTGTATTTTCAGGTCACATATATATGAATGCTGCCTAAAGGTAAACTTGAAGGCCTCCTGGAAAAAAGTAAATATAAGGATTTTGAACTTAGGATTTTGAACTCATTTTCATATAACTATTTGCCTCCCAACTGTACTTCGCCAAAAACATTCTCCTGTGTTAAGCCTATGATGGGAAAAAGCATTTCGATCTTACAGGTTATTGAGACATTTTTAGTATTATTATTATTTTACGTATTTTGATAAGCATTGGCTTTTCATCAGGTATTACAACACTTCAAAAAATCTTGTCATACTAAGTCACCTGATATTCTTCGTGAATAGTGAGTACATCCCGGCACACAGAACCACTGTTGCCCACTGTGAACCAGGCTCCTCGAGGCAAGGACATCACCACACTAACAGCCCGTTTGTACATCCTTGTAGCGCTTCCCTGAACAAGGAGCAGGATGAAAGGCTGACATTCCCTACCTCAGAGAAGCTGTGAATGCTCCATCCCTGGAAGCGTTCAAGGCCAGGCTGGATGAGGCTTGGAGCAACCTGGTCTAGTGGAAGGTGTCCCTGCCCATGGCAGGGGGGTTGGAACTAGATGGGCTTTACGGTCCCTTCCAACCCAAACCATTCTGTGAGTCTCTGATCGTCCTTAAGACATACAGGGGCTGCTCCTCAAAGGAAACGGATCTGCAGAAAATTCCACAAGATCCTGGATTTGCCTGTCTGGCATTTTTGTGACGAGGGACTGGCAACTAAAAATACTTTTATGGTCTCCAAACTGGAAGACACTTCATAAAAATGATCCTTTAACAGATTCTGCACAAGGAGAATAAACCTTATACCTCCCTGACTTTACTGCAATTTGGCCCCAAAAGAAATCCCACTTTCTCGCAGGAGCAGTATTTCCCACAGGAATGTTCTCTATCAGCAGTGACAGGGTGCTGAAGGAGTGTTATCTAAGTGGACAGCTACTGTAGGGGATGTTAAGGAGCACCATTTCTGCTATTTCTGTGTAAGAGATGGGGAAACTAAGGCAGAGGAGCGCTAAAGAACACACCTGGGGCAGTCTGTGGATCAGGGGCAAAGCTGAGATCAGCCCAATCACCATGATGTAATGGCAGCCGAGGAAAAGAGAAAACAGAGGAGCTTCAACACTTCAGATGACAGGAAAAGAATTAATTTCCTGATGAGGTGTTTTGTTGACTCTTTCGTCATGTCATGTACAGCAGGAAAAAAAAAATAGGATTAAACGCACAGCAAACGACTCTCATGATTATGAAGTATCTCAGCTTCAATATGATGTTCCATCATCTGCCAACCTTCCACATCAAAAATGATTTTTGTGTGTATTTGAAACAAAAAATTTACAAACCATCAGCCCAGAATTTCTTCTTAAACATGTTAGGAAAGTAAATTTAAAATGTCACTAAAGCTAAATCGAGGAATAAGCCTGTCCATTGCTCTTACGCAATAATTAATTTTCATCAGGGTCCTTATTATGCATTAGTTTTTATGGAGCAACAAAACACAACTGCATGCTATTGTTTAAACACATTTGCTGCGTACGCCAGAACAGCAAAGGCTGGAAATATGCGTAAAGGGTAATACACGAAATGTAGCTAAATGTATTCTATATTATGGATCCATAATACAGAATGCAAATGATTCTGACTAAGCATTCACAGGAGACAGTCTTTAGGGTGCACGCTGTGAATGTATATTATGAATAATGCATAAAACTTGGCTAAATCTTAATGAGTCCATTGACATCCTATGGGGTCCACAGGAGCCTCAGATCCCAAAGCGTGTCAGTGGCACATTACCCTCCTCCCCCACTTCATTTAAAAAAAATACTTTGTTAAAACAAAGAAAATTAAAACACAAAAGAAAAAGACCCTTAGCTTGGGTTTAACTCCCTTATGACAGCAAAAGCAGAGAGTCACGCAACCTGAGCTCCTTCACCCCATCGTGCCTAGATGCTCTATGTTAAACCAGGGCACTGTATGGCATTTCTGTAGGGTTGCATCAGGTGTGGGACACGGGTTACTCCTCCTTCCCAAAGCATATACTAAGGGGCTTCTCCACACGCAGAGGCAAGAGGGTAAGAGGTGAAAGACATCCCTGTTATATTTTGTTTCCATTCTCCCTTCCTAATTCCCAGATTCTTTAAGTGCAATAATTAATGTATGAGGAGACTGCAGAACATATGTCTACTTTACTAGTTAGTCAGAGCTACTCCAAAAGAGTAAGTTCACACGCTAAGGGGCACTGGCAACGGATGCAGTCCTGAGAACAAAGAATCTGACCAAAGAGAAGCACCTGCTATTTACAGCTTGCAAGTACAAAAACAGAGTAAGAAAAAGAATTTCCACCTCCTGACTGAAACCGTAAGGTTGTACCATTCTATCCGAGTGTACAAGTAAACCATATTCAATAGGAAAAAAAAAAAAGTGTTGGCATCCAGCCCCAGTTCCACTTAGAAGTGTGAAGATAGTTTTTGTGTGTCATGCGCTTGGAAATAAATTAGTAGATTTTTCCTATATAGTATAAGTATGAGGAAAAATAACTGATTAGGTTCCTGTTTATTTAAGGTTATAAGTCTTCAAAACCGCACAAATGGTAATTAATTAATTCTTGCAACACCCATGTGTGATGGTAAGTCTGCACGTCCTTAAACACAAGAAAACCGAGGAACAGAAGGTCAGGAGACTTACCCAGCACACCAGAGCAGGGCTGCAGCTCGTGCTCGATATGCTCACCCACCACACTTGGGATGGCGAATGACAATCTGCTGATGGACCACTCTCATGCTCAACCAGGCAACGGCGGGCCAAAGTCAACTCAACCCTTCATGTGCAGGGCTGAAACCAAGTGAATAAATCCCACCAGACCCAACCAGGCTCTGCCCTTGCTATTCCCACCGTGCGTAAGCCTGTACACATGCACACGCAGCACCGGGCTCCATCACTGTCCATCCAGTGTGGATGGCCGACTGACCAGCCAGCGTGCTGTCCTCTCCCTCCAGACCCCACCGCTGTGCCTCGTCAGGCCTCGCACGGGAAGCATCGCGCCTACGCTCGTTAGAGCCGTGAGACCAGGCGAGCGCACTCCGCCCCATCCCCACTTCAGCTCCTGAACCTGCCAGGCTACAGCAACGGGGAACCCCGGGGCCTCTTCTTGGTGGAGACCAAGCAAACGCAATGGTTTCCCCAATGGAAACAGCCCCCCCGCCCAAAGCAGGGGTGGGAGAGAGGAGAAGGGGACACGTGCTCACACGCCGGGCAAGGGGCAGGCTGCGAGGCAAGAGCTCCTCCATCCCTGAGGGCATCTGCAGGGGCCGAAGGAGAAGGGCAGGTTTGGGACAAATCCCGTATAACCAAGTTTTGTACAAATAGGCAGGAAAAAATAGCTACTGCCAGGAAATTCAGAAACATGAGTATTTTTTAGGTTGCGTTAAAATCTTCCTTCTCCTCCCACACGCACTTCCAATGGAAAATCAATTCCAGGGAGGAAGAAACTACCTGGGTGTTCAATAAGCATTTCTGATCTCAAAAAAAAAAATATTCTTTTTTAAAATCCAGCTTTCGTTTTTCTTGTTTCTACTTCCTCCGACAACAACGAATCCAAATGATTTTTTTTGTAGGCGAAAATATTCCAACAAACAGATCCTTGAGGAAAGTTAACTGACGGGAACAGCCCAACCGGATCTGCAGCAGAATGAGATGTACGCAGGGAGAGCGGGGACGCGCGCGCGCCGACCTTGGAGCGTAGCTGCCCCTGTATTCGGGCGCGAATACACCACCTCATTTTACTCCACCACAACGCCCTTTTAACGACAGCTGAAATTTTTGTGCGGTTTAAAAATATAACTAACTCTTTTTTTTCATGCTGACGTGTAAATTCGCCCCGTGTATGAAGACATATTTACACACACACACATGCACATGAATTCTAACCAACAGCAAAGGCCAGGCTTCACGGGAACAATCCTGTCAAACTGTTTTACCTCTGCAACCCATCCTGCTACTATTTCTACTTGCTGCTACAGATACCAGCAATTGTTTCCTTGCCTCCTCACCCCGCCCGGACACCATGAGAATAACAGAGAACCGAGTCTCTCGGTAGCACTTTCCTTCTCAGCAGG
>NW_010273823.1:6769-21248 GCF_000690775.1 Eurypyga helias
TACAAAACCTAAATTAGGCCTCTGGAAATAGGTAATGCATAAAAAGAAGCATTTCTGTGCCACAAGATTATTATTATAGGTTACTGTTAACCCTTGGGAGATGGAGGTGAGTCCTGCAGCTCCCCACTGGGTTGAATATTTGCTGAGAAATCACAGGCGCTACCTAAGCAGATATTTCAGGTGTGCTTCACGGTACAGAGAACGATCCTGTTGACCCATGGTATCCTGATAGCTAGTTCAACTGCAAAAGCATCGCCAGTTAAACAAAAAGGATCAGCACAGCATGCACATGCTGCAACCCTCTTGCGCTAAGAGAAGATGTAAAAGGGGCTGGATACAAGGACAACTGTGGAATTACTAATGCAGAGATCAAACAAAAAAATCAGTACTCTGTTTGGGAACTACCCAAATCACATTCTGCCTTTTAGCTCCCTAAAATTCTTTTTTATTGCAAAGTTTCCACCGGGTCACAGATTAGTGAATAGAAATATATTGTTTAAAAAGGAAAAAAAAAATCCAAACCTTTAAACAATTTCTAATTTTCATGTTTTCAGTCACTGCAAATGAAAGTATCAGGGCTGGAAACCTGTGTGATTTATCCCAGCTTTACAACTGTGAATCATAAAGTTATGCACATCATAAATGAACTTTTTCTTCAGAACCATCATCAGCCCTGAGGTTGGAAGACCTGGTCCATATTTCAGATTCAGTGAGCCCCACCACCCTGTGCTAAAGCGACACCACCTCCTGCTGCGGTACAAGTTGGGCCAGTATTACTCATTGCTTGACTGACTTCCTCAGCAAAACGAGCCATACCGCAAATTCAATCTGTTACCTGCCTACACAATTTAATTCAAGTTCAGCTTATCCTGAGCACTTCTTTTCCCTTCAAACACGCAGACTTCAAAGGGCTATAAACTGTGATCCGAAATGTAAAAGCAACTGCTTGTCAGTAAGCTTTCCTTAAATTTAAATAAATATTTTAGTAAACTATGGCCACGACTTGTTAAGCCTGAGAAAAACAAAGCCCTGCCATAACCTGGAAGACAAATTGGATCGCAGAGCCTCACGCACCAACCCACGCAAATCCCCGCGCGCTGTGTACCTGCGGAAATACAAAGGAGAAGCGTTCCAATAATTTTATGTACTAGCAAGGCAGACTGAGGTTCTCCTAATAAATGTTAAGCTTCATAGCCCCTTCACTCCAGAAGCCACATACTCAGCGATCACTGCCCACCGAAGGGGAAGTCCCATGGAGTAGGTATTACATTGCAGACCAGTCTGACTATTGCACCAATGACCAGAGCACAGACCTTTGCGCCCGTACGTGGGCAACTACCCCCACAATCGCCCTCCTATCAACAGTACCGTTTGCACGAGCTCCAGCTCACTACGAAAAACAAGCAGCTTCCCATTTGGCCTAGAGATCTGCCTACAGCCACGCGGAGCCACGGCGAAGAAATGAAGCCAGAAGCCCTGGCTGCTGCTTCTCCACTCTAGCCATTAGGTTTGGCATGGCTTTTCCTAGACAGGCCTCTTTGTTTTAGCTGCTCTGACATCTGCGCGTTGCATTTGCCCTGTTGTGCAAGCCTGGCTATTTCCTAAGAGATAAACAGAGATCACCAAGCTCGCAATGCCTGACACAGAGTTCAGATCCAAGCTTCCCTAGGTAGCCTAGACCCCTCCGTCCTTTTCACTTACAAATGTAAAGAGAACTCTGGAAGATCCAAAGGGAAAAAGAAGGAAATTGTCTTAATAAAGGAATGGGAACCAAAAACCTCTCTCACTCTCACCAGCTATTTTTTTAAAAAGAACAGCTATTTGAATCATCCATAGACAGCCCCAGCTCTTCAGCAATGGAAAAGCAATACAAGGTTTTTGTCATTCGATCCCCCCAAACATTTTGTAATTTGATGTGAGCAGGCTCCTCACTGGGCTCTCAGACAAAAGTTTGCCCACATGCCTTTTAAAGTACGTACCTGATTTCGCCTTTGTCTGCTAAGGTCCTTTCGCAGCTGCATTCCCACGAAAATGCTTCTGTACCCACTTCCCCCTGTCGTTCCTATCATCTGCTCCGAGCTGGATTCATTGCTGGCTTTCGGCAGTTACATTTCTTCCTCCATTGATGCTTCTTTTTTATTTATTCTGAAGTTTCCAATGTAAAACAAACAGGAATACCACCTTTCTAAAATTACTACTATCCCACTGTCCTCCGATGTAACATTAACAAGAGGCAATATTCTCCAAAGCTATGAAGCATATACTGCCCTAAATTACATTGCAGTTGCTGCCCTGAGCTCGCACATTTTTGAATAGGAAGGCTCCCAGGGATCTCTCTCTCCGTTCTGACTGCATTTACTGCTTTCAAATATTTTTAACCCAGACACTGAAGTGCCAGCCTAGCAGCCCTTCATGCTAATCCTAGCCTGGGTGGCTGTTCTTAAGGGAAAGCATTCAAAAATTGTAACAGTGCATCAACTTTGACCCTTTTCACTTAAAACATGAGACATTTTTTTTTAAGGGAAAAAAAAAAAATTAGATTCCAGAGGGAATCACTGAACTCTGACCCGCTTAAAATTAGTTTTGTTTTAGTGCCTGCGTGGTGACTCAACAGGCCAATTTTCCAGACACTTAAGACTTCTCTGCTCCTGAAGATTCCAGTACAAGTCCTGGACTTGCTGCCTGGGGTCGGATCAGAACACTTTGTTCCATGGCTTCAAGCAGTGAATTCCCAGATCGCCGTACCCTTGCCAGATGCTGGCATACTCGGTAATAATTAGGGCCCTAACCAAGCTAGTTACTTTTTTTTTTTTTAAATCCGTGAAGAGTTTTGCTTGCAATACATATGTTAGGCCAAAAGAATTTCCCTTCAAAATTCAGCAGTCAAGAAATGTTTATATGGCTCTGATAAACATTTCATGATAAGCTGGATTCTTTCGGGGGGGAAGGGGAAGATGTGTACTTTGGTCTTAACAGTGCAGCAAATAATTCTCAAATAGGGTCTGGCTGAGTGTATCCGTCTCACTGGGAGTAACTGATTTGATTTTTTTTAATCTGTCACAGGCATTACGAACGCTAAATGAGTCACCACAGACTCCTATGCTGCAAAAAATAGCATCACAACGCTTCATTTGCTCTTCAACAGGACTTCAAGTGTCGTGCTTGGTATCAAAAAGCCTTGTCAGATAACAAATTAAAAAATCCCAGGAAATGAAACCCCAACACAGTCTTGGACCAAATTATTTCCTGCCGAAGGTTAACACTGCCCAGCAAAGCAAAGCTCATCTAGGAGCAATAATTTTCCTCAGTCTCAACAGAATTATTCTATTTAGTCTTATCATTAATACGATCGCGTTATTTCATATCTTTCATCAAAGGATCTCAAACGATTTCACAAACAGCCTCAGAAATCTCCTGTAAAGCGACGGAGTACTATTATCTCTATTTATAAGTAGGGAGGACTAAAGCAAAAAAGATGATAAGAAACTTTGGCCACGAGGCAATAAAGAGCCAGACCCAGAAACAGAACCGAGGTGCTGGTCCATATTAAATGGCATCTGTTACATTTCCATCCCTGTTTCACGGCGATTAGGGATGCCAACATCTATAATCACTTATTTGACAGCTGCTAACCCAACGAACACAAAGGCAATTTATACACAGTGCCCCAATCTTCCTGAATTTGATCATGTATGAGCACAGCACTAGTACTTGTTCCAATCCAATTCTAGGTTTTTCTTAGAAAGAAAAACTTGCTTTCTTTTTCGGAAAGAAGACGAGCCACTGAAAGACAGAGTTTTAGCACGCAGTCATCAGTATGCTGTTCTTACAAATAGAAAAGATGTAAACCAGTAATAACACAAACAGTGATGCACAGTTTTCTGCCCAGAAAGCCCTCCCTCAACCTATACAAGAAACCCCCCAAGACAGACTGGCCCGGCCGTACACCCTAAGAGACACCGGTCAGGGCAACCAAAGCCAAAGGGAAATCCTGCGACACCAGAAAACGACACTGCTTTATGAGCACCCTCCACGTATTTGACCTCAAGAGCTGCGTGGCCCTGGTGATCACAGTTCCCACGGGACCTTGAAAACACCCCGCTAGGTTAAAAGTCGTGAGCCTGGTTCACTAGAAGCCAACCCGCCATGCGAAGCAGCAGGGTCTGACGTGAAGAAGGAAGCAGTGCGTGGTGGTCCAAGGTAGGTGGCTGACAGCGCGGTTCCTCCGGCGGAGAAAACCGACCCACGAACCACCAGAGCATCTCCCCACTGAGCCTGAACACCAGCACGCTAGTACAACTTCCTACCACCCCTTCCCAGAGAGGGACTGTCACGGGATCGAAACAATGTGAGCTAACTAGGTTATTCATCACCTGCAAAAAAATCACGCTGCGCAGAGCTTTTGGGATACAATGGTGAAGGTGAAGAAGGCTTTCTTCACCGCCTACGCAGCCTGGGCTCCACTCTGCCAAACAAACCTGAGCCGCAGTCAGACTCGATGTCAGACTTTTGCCAGCTGAGCTCCCGCTCGCTTCCTCAGTTTCAGGTCATCTGAATACCCTGACAACCTGTGAGGATAAATCAAGCACAGAAGGTGTTTAGGGACTAAACATACACGTCAGGTGTTTCTATAAAACCTACACGAAGTTATGTCAAAGCATCCCAAATTCTAAATCCTGAACAAATGGATCACACATTTTGGAAATGGTGGGCAGTGACTTAAAATGCAGCCGCGCTCGTTATAAAAAATAAAAGGAAGATGGAATAAATCTGGGAGGAAAGCAGGAAGAGTGCACATACTGACATTTTTTCCTCTGGAGGACAGAGCATTTGCACAAAGCTTCCAACCGCTGGGGCCCCTCGGAAGGGGGTCCACTCCTTGAGTGTCTCTGATGCTGAAACACCACCTAGCAGCACATTAAAACCGGCAATCACTGATCTCTTGATCTCCAGGCCAGGAAGGATGGCGAGGACCCGCCAACCAGGCCTCCTGCCCAGCACAAGAACCTCACCCAGCAATTCCCACAACATCCATGGAGCTCCTGGCACAGCACAGATTGATGGCCAGAGCCCACACTTCACTAAGGAATAAAGACCCTGGTCCTCATCTTCCATTGAGAGCATCTCTAACTGAATACGGTTTTCCTTCCAGCCTTCCCGTCCTCTCTCAACCCCAACATGCCAGCATCCCGGAGAGACCCGTGGCCATAAACCATTCCCACCGATGACACCTGGTTCTGTCTCCAGATATTCGGAGGCGTATGAAAAACTGTGTATGAAAACTGTTTGTGTTACCGACTGGTTATACAAAATTATTTACACTGGCTCTTTGATCTTTCTCAGCACTAGCAAAAATAAAGCTCCGACTCGGCGAAGGAAGCACGTGCCAAATTTTAAGCGCCGAAGGAGGCCCGCTGGCTACGGTGGGACTAAAGTGCTTAAAGTCAGGCACATTCGTAGCCACGCCGGGGCCAAAATCCCTGCACAGCCATGCCAAACCCATCCAAGGCTTGAGCTTTGCTTCTGGAAACTTTATTCTCACTTTACATATAGTCAAAACCTGACAAGAGCTCACTGTCGGATTATGCAGGAAATCTGCAAGTTTCACCAAGGTGTGATCTTATGCTTTTTCACACATTATTGTATCATGCCGCGCCAGAACACTAACGTATGCACAGTTCTAAAATAGCTCGCATTATTACAGCCCAGCACGGAGAACGGCACTGAAAAGCCAACACGCAGACCTCCAGAGATTTGCTCCTCAGTCACTTGCAAACTGATCAGGGGTCGCAGTTGCCTTTCTTACCGAGGGGAAAAAAAATGTTTAAAAAAAAAAAAAAAAAACAAACCCAGAAGAAACAAAACAAACCAGACTCAGCGTTCCAAAACCTTCTTCCCCGTTTCCCTCTCTTTTAAATGAAACCGTCAATTGGCTTTGGTCATGTTGGGGTGGGAGAGTGGGATTTAATAACATTTAACTGACTTGCTATCAAGAAGGAAACATATTTTTCTTCTCTCAAATTTGAAACCGACACTTTCCTTTTTTTTTTTTTTTTTGCTGTTGGCCTACTTTCTTTTAAGTTGCTTTTCAATTATTTATGAAAATGCAATAATGCATTACTTTGCTGTGCAAATGTTTAGAAGAAGGAGATAGTGTTTTTCAAGTGAAAAAAATACATACATGGTTATATAGGGATTTATTTAAAAACTCTTTGCAGGTGATACTTTATAAAAAACAATATACTTTCACTTGTTAGCACACACACACACATCCCCATTTTCTTTAAACTGCGTGTGTTTGAGTCAATAAAAACAAGTCCACAGAAACACCCCACTCGCCGCTCTCCAAAGCCGGAGCTGTAACAAACAAACAAAAGCTCTACATGGGAAACTGTACAAGGGGCTGAACCAAAACCTATAAAGACGCTGAAAAGACTCCACACTTTCTGAACAGCAAAAAGAGGGCAAAATCCTGCCCCACTAACTAAAGGAAATTGATAGCAAAACTCTCAATGTTTCACTCAGATTTTTTGAAAGGGTTTTGGTTTGGGTTTTTTGGAACCACTGGAGTTGGAAACAGCTGTTCCCCAGCCCATCAAACACCAGTGAACACTGACTGCTGACCCCTTCTCCACAGTTTTGGAAATCCCATCTGGATGCACGCTGCAGCGGCTATAGCTTCCGAAGGCTCACCACCTCAGGGGTTCAGCAAGCAACAGACTATGACAAGCAGCAAAGTCAGTCCCGACGGCAGCGGGTACAAAAGGCAGTCCGTAGCGCTCACCCCTCGTGCCTCAAGCTCCACTCTCGCAGCTTTGGCCTAGTGAGATGTGTCATTCCTCTTACAGCCGGCGGTGATTGATAGGGAAGCTCCCACTCTGCAGTGCTTCCTGCAGAAGTTTTTGTATTGACAGCAGGAGCCAAGAAGGATCGGCTTCCCTAGGTTAAAGCCAGCCTTTGGATGTAAACTATGAACATGAATCTCACATACACTCACGTTACTCACCTCGTAACCAGGAAAGAAAAGACCAGCAAGTACCATAAAATGAACACAGATGTACTTAACGGCAACCTCACAAAAACTGAAACTTAATCAAAGCCAACACATGGCAACAACCCAAAAGCTGCCCGAAGAGGTTGTGGTGCCTCCACCGATGAAGGTTTGCAAGCCCTGGTTAGAGAGAGCCCCGGCCGACCTGACCTGCTGCTGGCACCCGACGTGCCCCATGTGGGTGGCCTTGGCAGATGACCACCTCGGGTCCAACCTGACCAACATCCCTGGTGCTAAGAAAGAAAACAAAACTGTACCAGGGCTTGGAGAAGCTAATCTCTGCCACTATTAACCATTTTAAATGCACATTCCTTAAAGCTGGGATCCACGTAAATCCTGAGTCTCCAGAGCTCACGGAAGACACCTCTCACGCTCACTTGCCGCAGTCCCTGCAGGCCCTCAGAAGAGACGAGTAACATTTAACAGTGCAGGTATCTGAGGAAACAACTTAATTTTAATTTCTTCCCTGCATTAGCATGACTTAGCCAACTAAATCACCCTGAAGGCCAACAGAGCGCTGCCTGCGCTACCTTCAAAATTGGGACTTCAGCTGCCCTGAAATTTCACTTTTCTAACTGACCACTGCCCTTCACGCAAACACTCACGTTTTGCTGAATTTAAATGACCTAAGCCACGTCCCTAAAGTTAAGCCTATACTCAAATATTGCTCTCAATCAGGGCCACAAAACCACATCTCTACAACTCGCATGCCGTACTCAGAGTTAACTGAAAATGGACAGTGAGAACACAGAAACGTTTCCAAGCACTTGAGGCTTAGAAGGAGCAAGGCACTCAACAGTGTTGAGGTAAAAATAGTTATATAATGTACAGTTATACAAGTAAATATTTTCCTTTTTCTCATACATACAACCACAGAATTTAAAAATGAGCAAAGCACGAACAATCTTGCATTCTTAAAACTTTACATTATTGTGCAACAGCATTTTTCTTCCATGTAGCCTCTTACTGCTACTTCTTTACGCTGTATTTGTGTTCATTGCAGAGGTGCTCAAGTATAGAACTGCCGCTGCTATTCACCCTGCTGTACCCACACCTTTACCTTCAATATACCTTTAAGGATTAGAATCTCTTGGTTTCTCCATTTTCTACCCCATTTCCGCTTGTTACTTCTCACTAGGAGCCACTTTCTGTACCAACACAATGCATTAGTTATTAAAAGAACAGCGGGACATGCGGTAGAAGGTGCAAGACTCTGCCTCGCTTCCCTCCCCTCCCCATTCCTCCTCGTAGAAATAATACACACACGTTGCTATCACTCAGCGACAACGTCTCACAGAGAGCAAGAGACTGGTCCAAGGGTGTTGTGTGGCTGGGGCAGGAGGAGAGCATCCAGAGGAAGCTCCCGAGCACGCAAGTCAAAGGCGTGAGCGAGCCACCCGCGAGCTTCCAGACCGCGTTCGGAAGCGTTTCACTGAGCAAGCCCCGAAAGCGTGCAGACCTGGGCCCCCTCCTCAGCCTCGGAGGGGCGGAATACACCCCCGCTCACACCGCACACGTCTTGAGGGTGCTGCTTTCCTCTACGGCATTTTGCTGGCAGAGAGAGGCCTTCCATTTCCAGAACTGTCAAACCGCCTTTCAGAAGCACTAAATCCACACATACATATTTGTACATATTCATCAGCATTTACCCATTTGTAATCTCCCACGAGAATTAATATCATTCCCTACGGTCGCAAAACTTCCATCATCCCATGCAAACTGCTACTTACCTACGGCAACCCTGTTTAGAGGGATGCCTCATTATATATAATTTCAGGTTTCAAAGGGAAAGCGTTCCACAGAAGTGACAAGTACTTCAGTATTCCTACCCCAGCTCTGTCCTTTCTGGTTAGCGGCAGGAGGCACGAAACTCATCTCAGCAACAAGTGCCAGCAAGAACGAAAAAGCTCACCCTACGTGTGCGCGTACTGACCGAGTATCCACGCATGACTTGCAGACCCCAACTAATTAATTGTCCTACGCGGGTTAATCTCAACCACAACGCATTTAATGCACCATGGAGCCGCTAAACAAACTCGCATTCCCAGGAATCGGAACAAATCATTTCGTTTTCTCAGAATCAGACTGTCCTGCTTCTGGCGGCCGCCTGCACACAATTACAAATAAAAAAACAATCCGAAGCACAGCAAAGAGCACGGTATCTCCTACTAAACACACTCTTCTTCCAGATTTGAGGTCGTAAAGCAGAGTATTGCATTAGCACATTCACTTTTCTGTGGCTCCGGATGCCGCTTATGTATTTTGCATGCCCTTCGTAGTGGATGCGTTCAATTTATTATTAAACGGAAGAGTAATCGACACATATATTGCATTTCTTGTTATTATTTATGCATTTGCCTATATCCTGGCACGAGCAGCGTGACCTTTAATACCATGGCATAAGGGGGCGATCTCATTTCAGTGAAAACACAGTTCTGTCTTACTGGATGCACACGTAAGGACATCACACGAAATGCCACAACGGCCCCTTTCCCTGGGAACCTCACTGGCCCCAGGTTCCTTCCAGAGCCAGTGCAGAAGGAGAGACACCAGCGGGGTGTGATTTGGTGGATGGATCACTGTCACAGAACAGGTATTTCCTCTGTGTTTGTAAGGAGTTCTTTAATGTAGAAGTCAGCGTCTGCCTTTAATCCAGTCTGCTCTGAAATCGCTCAAAAACCATTCGTTTTCTAATTTTCTTCTCTTCTCTAATGGTTTCTGAATTTTTCTCACTATCAACCTAGTCCATTAGGACTAATCTCCTGTGAGAAGGTCGGTTGTGACATTAAAATGGTGTTCCCAGGTAAGAAAAGCAACTCTTCCATTCACTGACCAAAAGCACTGACCTAGCCACATAACAGGTATGTTGCTTTCTTCTTTTTAAAATGGACTGTAAAATTAACTTTTAGATCCTTATTAAGTAAATATTTAATTGGTTAGCTGAGAATTACAACTGTGTCCCCCAGCCTTTTTCATCACGCTGAAAGTCTACTCATACACAAGGATTTTATAGCATGTAAAAGGTAAGACTCCATAATCCTAGCTTAGAAATTGAACCAGTTTAATTAAACGTGTCTTTAGACTGACTGCTACAAAACACAGCATGGCACTCAGTCGAATTTAAACCTGTTGTAGTCGCATATGCCCTATACAAACTGAAGATACTGCAAACCATATTTGCATCTGCTTCGGAGCCAGCTCAATGCTTCTGAATTTTGTCCCCTTTCCTCGAAAATGTGGGCAAAGAAACCCCTCGGAGCAGGAGAAGCCCTTATTGCCCAGCTATGAGTGGGCTACTTCACCCCATCCCACCAGTTCTTTGCTGTCCTAGCCAACCTTCTACCCTGCCTAAGCCAAAAGCTGGTGCTGAAAATCTGGTTTTAAATTAAATACATTAAAATCACTGCCACTAAGAGCAAGACCTTAAAGGCAATTTTACTAGTACTCCAGTGTACCTTAAGCACCTCCTTAGGTGTTGACTAGCAAAGGTGAGTACCCTGTGTAGCAAATCCAAGCCTTCTGAACAAGACTTCGGCTTTCCCCAGACCCTTTAGACTCATTTCAAGTAAAACCCAGACCACCCTGCCAGGGACCAGAAGACTACAATGGAAATCACTCCTCCACGGGACTGGGTTTTATTTGAACTGTGTTCTGTAAACCTTGTGCTCCTTGCAGGAAGTACAAAATGTCATCAAATTGCACTGGCCAGTTAGGCCGGCTCAGGTCCTTTCAGGACATGCTCACAAAAACACAAGACGAGTTTAAGTGTTCAGTGTCCTTTATCAACTAGTCCAGTGTTTATACAGGACAGACTTTCCCATCTGTTTTAACAATTACCATTCAAAGGATCAAATACTCGTACATAAATATGTAATTTAAATAGTGTGAGGTTTCTTCTTGAGGACATTTTACAGCAGTGAAGAATACTATCCTTACAAAATAACTTTGACCTGCAATTTTCAGGCATTTCCTTGAAATATAGGTAAATACTCTTTCTTTAAACAATAATCACAGAATACACTTTAGCTTTGTCACCAGGATTTCTTTTATTTAAAAGAACAACAGGAAATGGGGGGGGAAAAAGACTTCTGTTAAAGGACAATTCACTGAAGGGTCTTTTAGCTGGCAATTGTCAGCACTGCTCAGGGCCAATGGATCAAATTTAAGTCTAAAAAGTGCTGATGGTTGTATGAGTCATCACAGTGGGAGCTGGCGCTCTGGGCCACTCAAGTTCAATCTTTGGTGTTACCATGGGGTGTAGGAACAGGGATCTTGGTGAGCAAAGATTTGCTCCGTATTTGATGCACTGGGTAAAGTGGCATTTTTTAAAATCACCAGCCTCCCAAGCAGCTAGCAAGCCAGCAGGAGGTTAGTAGGAAGAGAAAGTAATTGTCCTTTGTGCCTCTGAAAATAGCCAATATTAAATGATCCTCTTATGTATTACCTGAGTTTCAATCTACGCTTGCAGCTCAAAGGAAAAGAGAGAGGCTGGAGAAGACAGAAAATAAAGCTGTCAGCAATATTAGAGGAGACCCTCCTCAAGCTGTTGCAAAGTGTAACGCACCTTACGTATACCACATGTATGGTGTAGATGTGCCTGTGTGAGCAGCGTGCCTGTGCCACGTGCCTGAAGAGGCCGGAGCCGTGGGCAAAGGCACCGCGAGAATGGTCATCTCATACGTATCCGGGATGTCCATCAGGGAGCAAGCAGCGCGAGGACTCGAGCTGCTTTAAAAGGCCGCACACAAGTCGTCCGAAATCACTTTACCCGCAGCCTCCCCTCTCCACACAATGCCCAAAGAAGGAGTAACTACAGCGTAACTAGCAGGAGGATGCGAATCTAACGTTTGTATCTGTTACTAAATCACAAAGGGAAACAGATCGGACTTCAAATTCCCCTAGTCCTACAGTTTGCTCACAAATCTGAAAGGAAATTTTCCTGATTGTATCTGAGCACACCATGAAAAAGGAGGGAAACTCCCCAAATCCCCCAGCACTTTAAAAGAGGAGCTCACTCTGGTTTCAGGCTTCAGTTTGTAGGCTATCTAGACCAAACTTGGATCGGAACTTGGCTATGTAATATAGCATAAGTGGTTAACTGAACCATCTCTGATGTCTTAAGAAATAGAGAATATAAGCAAAACAGATTATAAAAAAACAATTTTACAGTACAGGAGACGTCCAGGCTCTACAAGGACCATTCCCAAGGAGTAGGGTTCAGTTGCCCACCTCCTCACCAGCAACACTCCAGCAGGAGCACAGCTCTGCCCGTTCAGGGGACGCGCGAGGATCCTTATGTAAAAACAGGGAAAAAAAAACCCAACTTCTTTGCTAATAGGAAAAAAATCCTTATAATAATACTAATCTATTTATAATGGTCAAAAAATATGACAGCTTACAACAGCGTCACAGCAGCGCTTTGGCAATATTTTAGCATACTGTCGTATTTTTAGAAGGACTGTTCATTTACTTTCTCCTAAATGCCGGAATTCTTATTTTTCAACAAACGCTCTATTTTTCGGTGTATCCATATGCCAACATCACAGCGCCTTATATCAGGGTAAGTACGAGCCGCAGGCAGAAACGAAGCTCCCGTACACACGTTGCGTTACAGCAGCACTGTCAGAGGTGCCAAGCCCCGGTCTCCTCCTCTGCTTTATGCAGCGACAGTTTACGCCGCTTACAAACCTCCCTGCAACGCAGCGGCACGGTTTTACGAGTCACAGAAAACGGCTGTTTCTTCATCCCGAACACCGAGGAACTATCCCATTGTCAACAATTTATCTGACAGTTTAACGGTATTGCTCAACCTAACTGGTTTTGGCAAGCAGCACGTAAGATAAAGGTGCAGCCAGATGTATGTCCAAGCGTTTTTATATCTTCCCAGCGCAGAGACCTCAGCAGGCTCCCTTACCATTTCAAAATTCATTAGCACACTACCTGCATACCTGAGTGGAAAACAGTACGCTCTCTGTTCAGTCTCACCTGGCACTACGAGATCACGACAACGGGGTGATCACGGCCCCTGAGAATCTCCACAGCTGGAGCTCCAACGCGTATCGACAGAACTCACTGGCTTTTCTTCTCATTCTAAAAAGCCTCTATTAGCTCCCGTCGCTTGCAAAAGCTTATACTGGGCTAAATTAGATACACGTGCACCCACATGTTAACTGAGTTAACTCGGAACAGCCAAAGCATCTCGAATGTCCCTCTGTTTACATAAGACACTTGCAGCTTTCAAGTCTTGTACTCCTTACAGCGTCACTCTCAACCCAACCAGTTCAAGTTCAACCAGAGCGCTCCGCTGCGAGATTTCCACGCATAAGGGCCACGTGTTTATTGCGTTCTCGTGGCCACATCATGCCAGAACAGACATGCTATCCCTTCACAAAGCGTGACGCATCGATGCCGGCCTTTCCCTCTTCAGCTGGAGAAGCCTCATAAAAGAAACCTTGCCGGATATTATAGCTAAATAAAAGGGGAAAAGAAAATGTCCCCTTGCAATCCCAGTTTAATAGTTGCAAACTGTGTATTTTGCAGGATGAAGAATTCGTTCCTGAGGCACTAATGTATTTCCCAGGGCTGGGAAAGATTAAGAGGATATAAAAATAGCAGCAGATACAAGTAACCGTTCTCAGGTAAGTTTCAGGCGATAAAACATTTTGATGAAGAACTTCATACTTGCTCCTCACGGATAAGAAGTTGCTTTTTAATCTGAGTGGTTCGCTGCAGCAAGGCTGCGGACAGCCGGCTGTATTTAAACCGGGAGGAGAAAAGCCAGGACATGTTATCTTACAGTTCCACAGCTGGAAGGAAACTTCCTTTTTTTTTTTTTTTTACATTTGAACTAAAGTGAATATTCCACTCTTTGACAGAGATGGAGCAAAACGCATCTCTATTAAAAAAAAAAAACAAACCTAAACCAAACCCTGTGTCCTTCCTAGTTGCAGGGCATGGCTGGCTTTCCTCTCCCAGGAGGAGCAAGGGTCACGCCAGCTACCTGTGCCTGCGGGCGAGAGTAGCCTCCCGCAGACAAGGACGCCCATCGGACACTGTCCTCCCGGACACCCCCGCTGCACGGTGACGGCGGTCGTTGATGATCGCGATGCTGAACGCCTACAAATCTCCCACGTGCCTATTTCGTTGGCCTGCTGGTTTAAAAGAAAAAAACACACACAACACCAAAAAAAAAAAAAAAACCCCAAGCTAGAGGCCATTATTCATGAGCAGTAAAAAAACAAATCACTCTTAGACCTACTCCTCTTGCAGATTCCCACACTTATTACCCAAAATCCCACAGCTTGCTATTGGTTCTACCCTTGACCAAAGTACAGGGCCGAGGCAGCATGCCATCCCCAGGGAAAAGCCGATCACGTTCCTCCCGGCCAGCGGCTCCGCTTATTCCAGGCTCGCAGCCGGGCTGGAATG
>NW_010273824.1:0-2242 GCF_000690775.1 Eurypyga helias
GTGTAGACAAACCACCAGATGACAAACCCAATTTCTGGCCTTCCAGGCTTGAGGTTGATGTACCATTTGAGCCACTTTCAAGTCTGATTTGAATTCTTCCTGCAAAACTGCAGGTAAAAATGTAAAAATGCTTGTTGAAATACAACTTCAGATTTAGGGAGACTTCCCAGTGCTCTCTTGAGGGTCTCTTTGGTGCAGACCTGCTGAGGCCTCGCACCACACACTTCCATGCAATGAATGCTGCAGGAACATTCATCCTGAGTGGTGTTCAGGCTGGCTGGGGTCTTTCCAACAGCCAGAAGTCTGGGGAGACTTGAGTTTCTTTCCTATTGTCCTATACTGTCCAATCTAGCATTCACTGACGGTAACAAGGAATTTTCTGTGGCTTTCTCTGGGAACTGGATCAGAGCATGAAGGGTGCATGTAGCTAATTGTCTGGGCTCTTCAAGAAAGAACATATAGTTAATGCAGTAATTGAGCTAGCAATGGGCCAATGTTTAGATTTACCAGCCCTGACAAGTTGTTTGCATCTTTAATTTGCTCAATCTGTTATTTCTTTTTCAGTAGCTAAACATCTCCATGTAGAAGTAGTCAGAAAATCCAAGCATGTTGCAGGATGAATATTTTTAAACATTTTTTTGTTGTAGGTTTGGCTGTAGCTAAAGAACGTAGAATAGGTAAGTGCAGCTCCACAAGAAGGATGTTTAATTTTTCATCCTGTTATGATTTCCTCACTGCTCTGTGAATTCTAGCACTGGGGTGAGAGGCCAGCATGGCAGTGGAGAGAGCCAGAGTGCATTATTGACTTGAAGTATAAGTACAGATGCAAAAATGAAGCAGAACTACTGCGTTCCTAATCCTTTTCTCTTACCTTCTCTGATCACTGGCTTTCATGGCAAGCCGCTGTAATTTGGCATCCACCAGAAAGCAGGCAAGACCACCAGAATGGTTTTGGACAACCCAACAAACACCTATCAGAAAATCCCAACTGCCAACCCTGCCTAGCTTTGTCAGATGGCCACAGATAGGGGGTTTTATGCTGCTTTTGCAGCTGTTGGGCCTTTATAATTTGGGCTGTTTACTTTGCTCTCAGAAATCTGATTGTGCTTTTACACAGGAATTTTATTTGCCATACAGATCTGATGGATATGCATATGGTAACAGCAGGGAATGCTATTGGTATAAGTTGTCATATCCTTTGGCCTCAGTGGAGTTACTATCTGGCCTAATATTTGTCATTTTAACACAGTCTTGCAAATTACTTTGTTTGATTATTGACAGGTGGTTGTGCCTGATTTCATGGGCAATCAATAGGAGTACCTTCACTGAGTTTCACCGGTATTGTTTTCAGGCTATGCAGGGAAATGAAAATGGGGAAAATTCATAAACCCACCACACTTACGCTCTTTTGCCCTACTAGAGAGCACTGTCTTAGGCTGTCATTCAGGCTGGGAAGGCAGGCGTGGGTCCTGCACGGCACAGGTGGCTGATTTGGCAGAAGTTGCAGTACTGAGAGTGCTTGATGGCATCGTTACAGGTTCTGAGATAAACTTCTTCTAAAAGTCCTGATACTTCAGCCATCCACCAGTGCTGACGTCCACTGTGTTCTAAAGATTTTCAAACTGATAAAGAAGCAAGAGATGACTTCTCTAAGTGCTAGTTTTACAACAGAATCCCCTTCAGCACTGAGGATATGACAAAACGTGTCAGAAAGAAAGGGAGAGGATGACTTGGAATAGAAGGAATCCTAGGGCCCATCTTATTAAAAAACAATCACAGCTTCTCTGCTGAAGCCTGCACAAAGCTGGGAAAACAATGAAAAAAGGATTTCTGCAGGACATTTTTTAATTGAATTAAAAATTGGGCCCTTAGTGTGCTGTTTAAACTACTAAACCCTGTGATCAGACACAGTGATTGAGCTGCGGTATAGAAGAATAACGCTTTAACATGAGATGTAAATCCAATACATGGTACACCTTTATCCTGGCTAAGTACCACTGAGGTGAATTTCTCGTGCCATCAGTTGCACCTAAGTTATCCCACCATCTCCGGAGGCCATTAAGGTTCCTCAGTTATTGTATTTGCAACAACAAATTATTTCACCCTGAGGGCAAAAATGAATCAGCACGGCAGAACATAGCAGGAAATCTTTACAGCCTTTACACTCAAATACAGTCACGAGGTATGTCCAGGAGCTGTAACTCCACGATACAGCCAGCCTACAGACGGCCTGGGGGCAGCT